>NC_092858.1:59983985-59985221 GCF_032062135.1 Pyxicephalus adspersus
TTCTCCTGTGTGTGGATTTCAGGATTCACACAGAGCCAGTGGTTTTTGTCCCCTGCATGGAGGTCTGGAACAACATTATTATAGCTTTCAACATGATTTTCTGGTCCAGTTACAAAAAACAACTGTAAACCCTTTTGATATTAACCAATGAAGAGAAGTCATTTGAAAAGTTTTCAAAAAAATATATATCTATTTCTTAAAGAAACGTTAGCTGTTAGGTTAATATTACGATCGTAAGAGAACAGACAGACACCCGTTGATCCATAGAGTTTCTGTTTTTATTTACTCCGAAAATATGGTGTTATTTATACAAAGTAAAGTAGGTGGTACAGAAAAGTAACTAAAGTTTGAAGTGATAAGTGACTATTCAGGAATCCTGAGTGATTGATGGCCCTAAACAATTTATGGTCCTGATATCCTGGGAATCTCTTCACACCTCCCCAGGTAATCATACCCTTTGTTCTTATTAACACCTTAGACACTCAAAAGAAACTCAAACAGTTGTATAGCATGTTCACCCCCCACAATGCAGTCAGATTTTTTGATATATTTCTCTACAGAATGGAGATTACAAGCAAGATGGAGTATATGACAAAGTCATTTTCCTTCTCAAAGTACATATGATGTTCTGGATAATGGTCATCAACTAGAACTAAAAGTTCTAGAGATAATGGAATCACCTGTTAAGATAGAACCCCATGTACCTCTGTTAAGATCCCCTGTACCTCTAAAAGCAGCTGAATATCATGTATCCTGGCAAATCACTGGGCAATTGAGGGGGTTGCTGTCCAAAGCACCAGGATAAAAGCTTTAGTTACATCCAGAAAACAGATAAGAATTTATGGTAAGGATGTCACCTCCTAGTATTGTGATACAGAAGATAGAAACTCAGATAAAATGGAACCTAAAAGTCTGTAAATTTCTGAACAATATGATGGACCCTCTCCCTGAATGGCCTTAGTTTCAGGCAAACTCAACAGGCAAAAAGGATCCCAAAGCTTCATCACATCACTACATCGGGGAGCTGGAAAACTATGGAGTTGAAGGGTTTTCAAAAAACTTAGAGAGGACATTAGGGGATCAGCAGACATCTTCAACAGAGTGGGCTATTTCAATGAGGTAGAAAAAAAGGAAACACAATCTGTACCCTGAAGGGATAGAGAGTGGAAAGCTGTGTCAGAGAGCCTAGGTTCAAACCTTGGGTTACCAGTAGTAGGGAATGGGTAATGGGATACC
>NC_092858.1:59986963-60001782 GCF_032062135.1 Pyxicephalus adspersus
ATATCCCTAAAATGCTGTTATTTATTTGTGCAAATTGGTTGATAAATGCTAATACTTGTTTTTATTGATCAGTTCACACACATTAAAAATGATACCTCAACATATTATTTCAATATAAACTTAGTTAAAACATATAACATTTGAGGAGCTTAGTTAAGTTGGAATTGTCTAAAATATGTGCAAGTGTTATTGTATTGCAAAAAAAGTACAAATATAAAATATAACAGTTGGATTAACATGTTGCATTTAGTGTGTATATATGCCTGTAAACTCCACCAGAGAAGGGACTGATATGAATGATATTCTGCACTCCTGACATGTATTGGTATATGCTAACCCAATAGGGAATAAATAAAGATATGGCAATTAGAAATTAGTAATCCAATATCAAATAGTGTAGCTTTCAATATATTCAGTTTATGGTTTGATCTGTAGCTTTTCAAAAAATTTTGAAAATTATAATTATTATTATTATTATTATAAATTGCTAAAATTGAATGTGTCTGCATTGAAATCCACAGATTCTGAGGTTGTTGCACCCAGAATGTAAAAAGGGAAAAAAGACAATGAAAACAAATGTAGCTATTAAAATCTTAGATCTGGTAAATGCATATTGCTTGTAAATTTCAAATTTACCTTTCAAGAAATCAGTAGGTATAAAATAGATCAACTTTAGATATGAATTTAGATGTAATTTAAATAAATATTAATTTAAATAAGTACAATGATATGCTACATTGAAGCAGAAATAGGGTTCCACCATTCTTTTAAAAAAACAGTTAAAGAAAAACAATAATGTTAGTAAAATTATTATTATATAAAATATTCATATGTTTGGAGAATTTTATTTCTTGAAAACTTAAAACTTAAACTGAATACATATATATTTTCTCCCACCAGGAAGATGACAATAAACAATGAATCTTATTTTAGCATCAACTCCACATTTTTGTTCAGCACTACAGAATCACCAACAAACTGCACAAGTGCCCCAATTGACAATATGATTAAAGTTTACTTTCTACCAGCAATGTACAGCATAATTTTCATTATTGGATTTCCGGGAAATATTATTGCAATTTCAGTGTATGTTTTGAAGATGAGGCCGTGGAGAACAAGCATCATTATCTTGCTGAATTTGGCCATCACAGACCTTATGCATCTCAGCAGCCTACCATTCTTGGTTTACAATTATGCTAATCAAGAGCACTGGACTCTTGGGGACTTTATGTGCAAACTTATCCGCATTGTTTTTCACTTTAACTTGTACGGCAGTATCCTTTTCCTTACCTGTTTCAGCATTTTCCGCTTTATCGTCATTGTTCATCCAATGAAATTTCACTCCATCCATAAACGGAGGTGGGCAGTTATAGCTTGTGCAGCTGTCTGGGTGATTGCACTCATTGAGGTCCTTCCAATGGTAATCCTTATGAAAGACATACAGGACACTGTGGCTTGCATGGACTTTGCTGTGTCTCTTGAAAGATATAACGTACGCTGGTACAATGCCTGTCTCACTACTATTGGTTTTGCCTTACCATTATTGGTTGTAACTCTCTGTTACACCTGCATCAACTGTAGCCTCTCAAATGGACCATATACTAATGATGCCCAAAAGAAAAAGGCCCGTAGGCTTGTGGTTATTCTTTTGGTGGTTTTTTATGCTTGTTTTTTGCCTTTACATATTTTTAGAGCCATACGTATTGAAACACGACTTCACCATGTAAACTGTGTATATGAAAAACATATCCATGGTGCATATTTAGCCTCTAGACCAATAGCTTCACTGAATACATTTGGTAATTTGTTACTTTATGTTGCCGTTGGAGGGAACTTTCAGCAGGCTATTCAGTCAATTTATAAATCCAATCCTTATAAGCAGCAGCCTTAAATCTACAATGCCCTTAAGGTTATAGACATATGTAAAGTATGTGAACCTTTCAAAAATATTAATTTGTATCATTTATTGTTACCTAATAAAACCAACATTTTGCATCTAGTTTATGGTTCAAATAATTTGAACAACCACCTTGAAAGCTGATAAATTGCAAAACAATATATAAAATAGAAGACAAAATTAAAGCAAATAGTACAAGAATACATCTACATCTACTAGTACCACCTCATGTCAATGTACACTCAGCCTAAACTGAAACTTTCTCAATTTTAAGATTGGTGGTATAGTGATGTGTAATATATTACAGCATGCAAGCTCAGCTCAGTTTCTTCTACTATTGGGATAACAATGCATTTCAAGGTGGTACTCGCCTCTTTAGGTGAAAACACTTGAATATTCTTTTCCCAAAAGGGTGAGCTTAACAAAATTTGATATGCCTTATAGGCATTGAAATCTGCCATTATATCCATTGGTTTTGTATGATAATAAAAAAATTTTCTGTTTGCAATGAAAAAGCCTAATGTGAAAGTTACTAAAACTGCCGGGACCTAATAAAGAGACATGTAATAGACCACAATACATTTTTTCTTGAAATTGTAAACCTTTTTGAGCACACTGTAAAGCTCACTTTGCCTTGACAATATCATATACCCTCCTGGCTTTACTATAGTAAATATAGTATTCAGTATCATGATTGACATGATCTTCACTACACCCTTTTTCACAGGTGAATAATAATAATATCCAAACAAGGACACTGGTATATATAAACATTGTGTGCTTAGTTTTCTTTGTACAGCACATGCTGCTAATTAAACTCCAGTCACTGGATTTACCATCTGTAGTTGTAACAGTTATAGAATTACTCCTAAAACAGAAGATCTTGCTGGACCCATATGTATGGTGTTACTGAGTTTAGATAATGTTGGAAGAATTTAAATAATTTCTTTTTACTATATCACATTTCACTAAATCAACATGTTTTGGCAAGGGTGGTGCTGTGGACATAGCCTATCTTGATTTCAGTAAGGAATCTGATGTTAATTCACATAATATTATTATATCAATTTGTACAAGTTAACACTTAACCTTTTGGTGGTTCAGTGGATATGCAGGTTCCTAACGCTGGCAATGAGATTGTGGTGAGGTTACCGATTTCTCCAGCCAGTGAACTCCTACCTCAGGGGAGATACTACATGTAGCTTTTCCCTATGGCAGTCCAATTAAGAATGAATGGGAGCAGCAATGAGTGGTGCAGTAGTGCTCACTGCCAACAGCTGTGCAGACACTTGTTCTAGATATAAGAATGTGGTTGAAATGTGGGAACATTTGAAACAGAAACCAGTTACTAGTGGTGTGCTCAAAGGATCTGTAGTAGGTCCTGTTTTATTACATTTTGTTTTAAGGTTTGGGCAAGGCGATTCATTTTGCTGATGACACATATATTGTGTGCAATAGAAATAAAATTCTTAGAGGTGTTTGTACAATAATTTGGCATTGCTAGAAGTTTGGTCAAAGGAATAAATCTACAGTTTAATATTTCTGAATAAAAAATAATTCAGGTAAGGAAAAATAATGCACTAACAGTGTGCAATATTGGGATGTTGGCCTGATCTATAAGAAAAAATTGGGGTATATGTTATGAATGATTGAAAGTAAAGAAACAGTGTGGGAAGGCAGGGGTGAACAGGATCACCAGATGAGAAGGGAGGTCCTTATTTCCCTATACAGATCTTTAGTTAGACTTCTTTTAGATTACTATTGAATATTAATAGTTCTGGAGACCTCACAAAAAGATAAAATTGGTCCAGAGACATAATATAAAATGGCAATGATTATTTAGACATAATATAAAATTGTAAAATAAAAGTAAAAGTATGACTGAAACTTTTAAATACATTAAGGGCGTGCTCAGACCAAAAAACAATACTGTGTGGCCCCGCAGTTGGCACTTTAGCAGTCCCTCTAACACTCCCACCGCAGCACTTACAAGTACCCCTCACTACTGCCCGTATTCTTTCCCTATGAGAATGCCGCAGTGAGACCTTACCATATTGCTATCATGAGGCCAATGTGAACCTAGCCTAAAGGTGTAGTGAATGTTCATGAGGGTAGTATTTTTACTGTGAAGTTAAGAAAAGGCAAGAATAAAATACAAGGGAAAGCTGAAAACTAACCTTAGAAAGTTTTAGTTTACTAAAAGAGTAGTTAAAGCTTGGATCAGATTTCGAGCAGAGGTAGTGACATGGTATACAAATTTCACATGCTTGAGAAAAAGATTGATCTATACTCAGACAAAACGGTCAAAAAAGGAAAAACTAGAATAAAAAACAGCCAGACTTGATGGAACATTTTGTCTTTTTCTGCTGTCAGTTCTTTGTTTATAGTACTAATACATATTATATTTAATTTACCTTTACTGAGATTGTATTTGAAATAGTAAGAGACTGCTGTGTAATAAACAAAGTTTGAATAGTAAACTGTAATCATAAGTCATGTGCAGCTGCCAGTGACATATATTCCGATACGACTGTTAATTACACTTGCTTGTTAAAAAATAATTTGTGTTTTGATATGTACTCCACCTACCTGATCGTGCAATTATTTTTATCCAGAATAGGCAACCTGTCAGCCAGTTTTAGTGAAATGTGAGGAAGGGATAATAAGGAACATGTAGTTTATGTCGTTGACAGGTATGCAGGTATTACATGGGAAGTTCATTTTTGCAGCATTTGGCTGTCAACAGAATGGCGGTCCTGTGTTAATTTTACCAAAGATCCTAAAAAGCATACACTCCTTAAAAGGAAAATTAGGAAAATAATCACAAGCATCACCTGTGTAATAATAATCTACTAGTTTCCCAATTCGCACCTGCCCAAATTTCACCAGTCCCACTGCTTTTACTGTTGGTCTTGCTCATATCTATAAAGTTTCTAAGCTTTATGAAAATAATGTCCCCTTTAAAATGTTCTTGTTTACTGATGCAGCTTTTCCAGATAGCATGTTATATATATATATATATATATATATATATATATATATATATATTTGTAGTACAGAAAGAAAATTTAGACATGTCATGGTATATAAATATAAATGACCATTTAGTTACAAGGGGGTGCCTAGAAGTTCCCGGCTTTGCCCAGAAAGAGGAAAGCCAGAGTTATGAAATAACACATTTATTCAACATATTTTCCCCTGAGACTAATGCACTTGGTACAGCAAAGTTGCAGCTTTTCTAGACCATTCAAATAAAAGTCCTTTTGTTGGGCCACAAACCAGCATCTTTGATGTCAGAAATGTCCTCCAAACCTTGCCCCTTCAAATTTGGGAACAAATAATAGTCTGGAGGGGCCAGGTCAGGTAAGTAGGGGGGATGGTGGACCAATTGGAAACACAGAGTATTCAATATGGCAGCCATAACTTTGGACGTGTGCGCAGGTACATTGTTCTGCAAAAAAAGAATCCCTTTGGTCAACTTTCCACAGCGTTTCGTCCTAATTGCTTCCTTCAGCTGGTCCAGGAGGTTAGCATAATACTGTTTGGTGATACTAGAGCCCTGAGGTAGGTAGTCACCAACAGAATACCAACTTTGTCCCAGAAAACAGACGCCATTTTTTGGCCAATTTCTGGGTTCGGAACTTCTTCGGCCACGGGGACCCGTTGTGGCACTATTCCTTTGACTGTTCCTTGGTTTCAGGATCATAGATGTGGAGCGAGGTTTGATCCTCAGTCACTAACCAAGCCAAAAAGTCCTGTGCAGCTTCAAAATCAGCCAAAACGGCATTGGATGTTTCAACTCGTGCCTTCTTCTGATCACTGTTCAAACATTTCTGCACCCACTTCGCTGAAACAAACCCAACACGCTCCCATGAGATGTCAAGTGTCTGGGCTATCTTTTTTGCAGATATTCGCCGGTCCTCAATATTCAGCTCATGGACAGCATCGCAGGTTGCCGGGTCAGTTGAGGTTGGGGGGCGCCCACTGGTGGGCTCATCTTCAATGGTGAAATGCCCAGTCTTGAAACGAGATATCCAGGTTTTGACAGTTCTGTAGGAAGGACACTTCTCCCCCAGTGTTTGTGACATCTAAGTGTAAAAAAACTTCATGACGGCCCGTAACTCGAACGACGTGAAAGTTGCTTGTGCCTCTGCCATCACAGCTTCTCACTAAAAGAAAAAACAGTTTTAAGAATCGCAAAGACCTGATATTTGCACAGTTACATGCTAAGATATTAGGCTGTCAGATGGCCCCACACTCATTTTTCTATTTCACCTGGAAGGGGGCAAAGCCAGGAACTTCTCAGCACCCCCTCATATGTATACCTAATGCTGACTTCTTTTTAGCCTTTTGCAATCCTTTGTACAAATGCACTCAGACTTTGATAGGGACAGCAATGTTAACCAATTTAGGCCCAACACATATGTTTAAAAAGTAACAGCATTATCAAACTGTTGCTGCTCCATATTGTTAATTTATAGGTTGGGGATGTGACCTAGCTGTGTTGTTTATGTGCAGAAAAGAAATTCCCCAGACTGGCTGAACAGAAAGAACAGTAAATAGTTTGTTTAGCTGCTTGTCTTTAGCTTTAAAATGAAAGCTCTATATAAAGGCATAGTCATGCAATCACTTTTTTTTTTTTTTACAAAAGAAGTGTTCCATGAACTACTCAAATGTATTCCTAAATGGATTGAGGGGAGAGAAGTGTAAGCACCAGCATTATGGTAAATATTTAAAGTGGCAGAAAAGTGAACATAATTCTGAAGCTGCTAGCCAAAATGACAAAAAAAGTAACCTCATGGGACACGTTCCTATATTTTACATTTTTAATAGCTAAAGGCTTCATCTGTTAATATTTTTTATTCTATTTTTAATACATTTTTTGCATAATGTATTTAATATTAGTTTAAATAGTACAAAACCTATAATGTTTCTCACCACCAATAATTTATATTTTGCTCTGACCTTTAAACTTTGCTCTGGGCCCTATCCTGACTAATCTTGGCCCTTAATAAATTTACTGTCTTAACTATCTTTTACTATTCTTTCTTCTGGTTATTCTGGTGCAGTGTATTCAATAAGTATCAGTATTAAATTACCCTAAAAATCATCAAAACCAATGGCAGTGTTTTTACCAGCAATTAAATAAGCATTTAAGCAAATCATTGCATATTAGCATTTCTGAAATAAGCAATAGAGGCATTCTTTGCTGCAATATTTTGACCAGAATTGCTTGTCTTGGCTACACAGTGTCCTATTTAAGTCATAAGTCAAAGGTGAATCTGAAGTCATATGTGCGTCATTTTTTAAAGTCCATGTACAAATTCTATCTTTTTGGGGGAGTTATCATAATGCTTTTTACCGCCTGAGGCACCATTTCCATACATTTTCCTACTCAAAACATAATTTTACAGCTTACCTGTAGGAATTTATGTTAAGTATGTGAAATATATGGTCTGCTATTTCCAGTAGTTAAAACATACAGTATGCCAGAAAAATCAACTTTTGTCCTGGACTATTGAGAAATGCACTTGTCTCCAGGAAAATATTATTTTGTGAGACATCTTTAAACACGTTGGAAGTTTCCTGATCCCAGTTCTTGCAAACATTTTAAATTACACAATGTGCAGAAAGAGGTATGCTATTCCCAACCTCCCTCAAGAAGTCCAGTTGGCTTGTGGTTATGTTGATCCAATGACCTTACTCGGAAAGTATTGGCTGGAAGATCAGAAGGCAAAAGAGTTTAACAATGGAAGATTCTTTTAATACAACTCATTTTTCTATTTTTAACAGTCTGGTGCCCTGTGACAGCCTTAAAAATATGATTGCTGATTAAAGTTTATTACCCAACACACTTCTGGATAATTTTTTTTCCTGGTCATACACTGCATGCTCTAGTTCCTCCCTTGCACTGTTACATGCATAAAGGACAGAACTTTTTTTAAAGAGGGAATGATATGTGTTTAATTCTTTAATTTTGAGCATACAGCATAACTTTTGCCTGTGTAGTTGTAATTCTGATTATTGAACACTAGATGTCGCGCCTGCATAGAACATTTTTCTAACAATTATACAGCACAGTTTTTGGTTTTATTGTTAACATGAAAAACAACTATACTGATCAGGGCATTCTGTGTCTAAATACAATATTGATGCATAATACTAATTTCATTATTAAAAAGCATATATAAAAAGTAAAAAAATACATGATAAAGCTACAGCAAAATGCATAGAACTTGTTACTAATAAAAAAAAAAACATTTCAGCATCTACCAAAAACTAAAATATCTTGTATTGCAGGACTAACTGTTAAATTATTGTTATTTATATAACAAAAATATATTTTCTAATAATTGCAGGACAGGTTTGTTCAATCCAAACATAGTTTCTTACACCAGGCTTGTTTTTTGAAGTATATCTAGTGTAAGTTGCTTGCAATATACCTCCCGAACCTCTGAACATAGGGAAGAAGGGCATTTTTCAGCTTAGAATATGCAGGCAAATGGAACGCCCCTGCCAAGCCTACATTAGTTTAGGACGACAACTAATTTTTTACAACCCTATTTCTGTTTTCTTATATTTGAAAGTAAATTGAATAATACACAGGCTGGATGGTTCAGTGCAAAGCAACACTTTTTTAATAGTTAAATAACCCCTTTTTTTCCAGAGGTGTATATATTTTTCCAAAAAGAGGAAAATTGAGGGGAAAGCAGAAGACATAAATCGGAAAGAGGAAAAATTCCTCCAAATCAAGGACAGTTGCGAGGCATGACTTACCGTGGAGTAGGGGTCTTCTGTGCTTATAATGAATTGCATTATCTTGTGCTTGTAAGGTAGTGCTGAGAACAGCAAGGTCAGGAGGGCTACTACGAAAAAAATTTTTACTTTATTTTCATTTTTCTTTCTAGACACATTTGGACACTTTTGGAAAATCCACTAGTAAATTGTAGGCGAATAATGTAACATACAGCTGATTGATAGATTTTGAAAACTATAGGGCCTAACAAACTTTCATGTTGCATTAATACACGCACCATTCATATTTCCATAACACACTTAACACATGTTGCCATGTAGCAGTGCCATTCATCTGAAAAAGCATTTTAATGTACTAAGACAATAAACCTGCATACAAAATTTTAAAGCAAAAAACATTTGTTGAATTGTTTTTTATTATCATAATCGCATAATGTTATTGGTGAGATTATTGGTGGGTCTTGTAAAGATGTAAGTAATGTGTTGTGTTATTTTCTTTGAAGAAAAAAACATGCAAAACAGATTTTTAAAACGCTTGCCAAATTTATGTTACTCATGTCAGTATGTCAAAACAGACAGATGGTTGACATTTTTAATAAATTAGTTGAGCCTTTCAGTAAAATCAATAGCTGTGATAGTGCTGTTCTTTCACAGAGTTCTCTATGAAACACAGAACAGGTAAAATGTAACAAAAAGATACTCCAATCCATTGTAAGAGTGTCTTCACATAGGATTCCACTGTTCTGCCTCTGACGAACCTTCCTGGAAGTACAGAAGCGTTTTTCATCCAGGCACCATGGACAGAAGATGGGGCTAAGGTAAGTATAAATATAAAGTTTTTTAGGGGAATTTTACACCTACTAAACCAAACAAACCTGTGAAACACACACAAATGTATTCCAGATTGCATACAGCACACAACACTTATAGGAAAGAATAATAAAAATGTATTAAGCAATTTAAAATATATTAACATAATATGACTGTGTAAAATGTATCACTTATCAGGTTTCTGGCAAAAAAGCTGAGTTGTGCATGCTGTCCCTGTGCATACTGGAAAATAATTTATTCTTCTCACTGATCATTTTTTCTTTCCATTGATCATTTAAGGGGTAATATGTTGCATACTCCCAACCACTGCAGTCTGTATGCTGTGCTGTATATTACATACATACAAAGGTATTTGTTGTCTCAACATGTTTTTGGTTGCTATGTAGTCTCTAACTGTTTTAATTAAAGTTTTAATAAAGGTAGGCTCAGATATAGCTCCTTGTTTATACTCTTTTTTTTNNNNAAAAAAAAAGTGATCCTATGTGCCGGGGTTAACATGTTGTGAGACTCATTCTTATGGTTACGAAATTAGGAGTATTTTGTGGGTACAATAACTGGCGCATACAGTGTGAGTTGTATATGTAGTGAATATTTTCAAACACTATTTACCCATATCTTTTTAAACTGCACCTAATATTCAGCATAGTAGCTGTGATGAACTATGTGGAGGTGTAAGTATATCCATCTATTAGCAGGGTGTAGATAGTTCTCGTTGACTTCATATATGAGTGGTCACTAAATTAATTGACGATCCAGGACGTTGATTAGTGCATCCGGAAACTTCTAGGACAGACAACGGAATGTGTAAATGTTTAAGTCTAAACACTTGTGATTCTCTATAGGAAGATGAGATAAAAAGAATCAGTGATACTCATTTCTCTTTTCCTTTGCTTGTCCTAGCAAAAGCAATAACCTAAATAGGACCTTTTACCAAAAATGCAAATTACACTTTTTGTTTTCCTATGTAACTAAAGGGCAAGTTTGTGTTACTGTCTCCTTTACAGTTTATTTTTTTTTCTATTGGTTTTCTCCTATGTTATCATATACTTTATATACTTACATATGTTGTTATATATATTAAAGTGATTTTATGCTTTATGATTAATATTATGATTGACCTAGGTGTAAATAATAACCTTTGCACTTTCCAAAACTGTGTTCAGGCCTATGTTAGTGTGTTTTTAAATTATTTAAGTCACTTCAAATACCAAACAAAAAAATAAAATGGGAATAAACACAAATTATTTAATAAATTAATTATCTGTCTATACATATTACAGCTTTCTTATCCCCACTATAGCTATGGGGGGTTGGAATGTTTTTTGTTTTATCCCATTTAGGATGAGAAAGATAGTGTCATGACCATAGAGGTAGAAGAGTGTTAAGTCACACAGCAATCAAGCAGAAAGAACCAAGAATTGGTGATTTTCTATCAAGCTTGCCTCTGAAGTGGGTCAATTTTTTTGGGGGGGGGGTGGATAATGAGGTGCCAGGTCATTCATGGGTACCAGTGATTGCAGAAGACTGGCCATGGGAATAGCACTGGCTTGTACTTGTGGAGCATTAAAGGCAGGGCAGTGTTAAGATCTCCAGATAGTTATCCCTGATTGAGTAGGATGGACAAACATGCATTACCTGGGATTGGCCACTTCCTCAACTATGTGCAGGGAAATCCTCCTGGCTACAGGAGAAATCAATCAACCAGTCATCAAGCTAGGAGATTCTCCAGAGACTGCAATAAATCAGTCTCTGACTGGCAGACTACAATGGTTATGCCAGAGAAGCTTTAGACCAGGAACACTTCCTCATACTAACAGTCCCTACATTTTCTTTTATAAAAATGTAGAGACCATGTTTTCTTTTGAAGATTACATTATTTTCAACCAAATGCAGGCAAGATAATTTGGTGGGCAATAGGGAGCTGTGAGACAATTTTTTGTATGTTATGTCAGACTGTAAGTCCACTTTAACTGAAAATAGAAGTTGCTGTTATGCCAACATTTAGTCCAAACTGGGTAACTGTAAACCTTTCAGAAGCATTCAAATTATGTAAACAGCATGCTGATCTCATCTTCAAACAACCTCCAGTGTACTTAGCTTATGAATTTCAGCTGAGTGACCTCATTGCTGAAGCTTTAAAAGTAAATAAAGAACCAGCCTGTGCATTAGTATTATAGTGGAGCTTATTCATAAAGCAATGTATAATAAAAGGAAATACAATGCAGGAGACCTCAAGAGATCTAAGAACTCCTGGGAGAACAGGTCTTTCAAATCTGTCAGCATGATGAAGGACAGCAGATAAAGAAAGCTGCAAATGTAATAAAAAGGTGTTAGTTTTAAATCCTTATGTAAATAACAGATGCAAATCTTCAAGCTAGGCATATATCTTACACAGTATGATTTGCTACAGGACCTGAAATAAAGGTCTAAAGTATGGTAAGAAAACATAAACCAACAAATCTTGGTACTATGCATGTATTGTCACACCTACAATTCCTATTTGAATTTAAGCAATTGTGAGATGTGATTTCTCTTTAGGAGGTGAACAACACACATACCCATTGACTACAACAAATAGAAAATTTAGGAGATACATATATACAAAACCACTGGTGTTCACATTTAAAATAAAAAAAAAAATAAGGTGGGCAAATTATATCATCGAAGACTATGATTGATATACTAAAGGAGTTCACTCTCCAACTAAATTATTATTATTTAATGGATAATAAGTAGCAATTGAAAAAATACCCTATAAAATACCATATACACATGCAGTCATTTATCTCAGCAGCATATTTAAGAGGGAAATGTAATGAAGCTGCAAAGGATACTTCAGTAAGCCTGGTGAAGAGGTGAAGCTCTGCTACCATCAGCCATTCAATTATGTGCAAACAAAAATCATGTTTTTTTATATTTCCTTGCACATGATTGGCTATACTTTGTGATAATTGTGATAATTTGTACAGCGTAGTTGCAGCTTTTCTAGACTGTTCAAATAAAAGTCCTTTGGTTGGGCCGCAGACCAGCTCTCAGCAGCATCTTTGCCGTCAGAAATGTCCTCAAAACCTTGCCCCTTCAGGTATTTCTTCAAATTCGGGAACAGATAATAGTCCGAAGGGGCCAGGTCAGGTGAGTAGGGGGGATGGTGGACCAATTGGAAACCCAGGGTGTTCAATTTGGCAGCCACAACGTTGGATGTGTGCGCAGGTATATTGTCCTGCAAAAAAAAGGATCCCTTTGGTCAACTTTCCATGGCGTTTCGTCTTAATTGCCTCTTTCAGCTGGTCCAGGAGGTTAGCCTAATACTGTCCGGTGATACTAGAGCCCTGAGGTAGGTAGTCCACCAACAGAATACTGTCTTTATCCAAGAAAATGGACGCCATGACTTATTGTCCCCGTATCCGTCTTCCGTCTGGCACAGAGGAAGCTCCAGGCGCCAACATCGTCTCTCTTCTTCTGGGTTCTTCTTCCTGCATAACCTGCTCTTGCACTGCGCAGGCATGAGATCCAGTGACGTAGATGGGGAAAAAAAGATTGCTGATCTTACTGCACATGTGTGAGTTTGGCAATTTTTTTTCTATTAATGAAAGGTCTCCTTCTGTGCATGCCCCTATCTCGGGCATGCACCGAAGGAGCAGCCAAGAGCCTCCCGGGATGCGTGACGTAGGTATCTCAGAAGGCTTTGTGCTCCCATTCTGTCTTGATCTCATTCTGTCTTTAAAAGGGTGTTGCACTTAAAAAAAAGTAAATAACATTTTTACTCTAAATAAAAGGGTTGTCAACCCTTTTAAGTAAGGTAAAAATTTTGAGTATAGGTCCAAATAATGCAGTGGTGTCCTGCTTCCACACCCATTCTTCAGACTGGACAGTTAGGATGGACTGGACTGGATAGTTAGTTTGTTCAATGAACTCTACACTATATGGATACTAGTGGAAGAGATTACAGCAGTAATACTTTACAATGTGAACATGCATAATCCAATATCAGGAATCACTGATACAAACAAAAGAATGCATACATTAGTTTTGTTCATCTCCTGACAATAAATACATCCTGAAAAAAATACTTGGCTTGTAAAACTGCCCTGGGTTGAGGGGACTTAATGTAATTCATAACCACATTTTAGAATAATGTCTGTACGTGTTTCTGTTGTGTTGTTATGCTTAGTTGTTTACAAATCCAAACTATTAGTCACAGGGGCTTGAAATAGCCTGATCATGCTTCCTTGGAGAGCACATTCCTGATGACTATCAAACTGCTTATGCAAGAAAATGCATCAGGGGAATAAACTCCACATATCTAACAAAACAAAGAGTGATCATAACAAGCAACACATCACTAATCATGTTTCTTTAAACTAAGATACTAAGATGATATCTTTATAGAAGAAATAATGAACAAACTTAGTAAATGATATATGATGCAACTGAAGAAGAGAAAGCGTATTCAACAAAGCTAAAAATATATAGTGGGGAAAAACTCATATGGTGGTGGAAAATATTCTGAATATTCTGAATTGAATTGTTAGTGGACTTCCACAAATATTGATCAACCTCTTTTTGGTCTGTGAGAGACTATTTTCCAGAATTGAACCAAGAACCTAGTATTCCATGTGTGGTGAACTCTATTTATAAACAGAGATGGACAGGCGATTTAAATTGCTTTGGCTGTGAGATAAATACAAAACTCCTAAACATTAAAGTCTACAAAGAATGAGGGGTGGTTGTTGGGGGAAATGTATGGACATGCTCTATGTGAGACAAAAACAGCAAAAGGGTTTTTTTTTTTAAATCAATTAGAAAATGTGTGAAACAACTTGTACTTTGTTTGGTGAAAACAAGCCCCTGATCCGAAGATAGTATAAAAAATAAAATCAAAATAACTTATTTCCAAGCGTTGAACTGTATAGCAATTTTCACTGGTAATTCATTGAAATCCATGTATTAAAGCTGTCTGACATAAAGTATGAACAGCAAGCAGGCCTTGCCCTTAAATGTAAAGCTGAGTTTTTTTCGTTTAGTTTTGGACAGGGTAGGAAACAGTAACTTGACAAAGTATTTTTTTTTTTCTATCCAAGAACACATACAACTAGTAAAGGGCTGCAAGAGAAATCTGATTGCTCTTGCAGCCCTTAATAGTCCCTAAAAATAACCCGAATTTTCCCACCATTGACTTCGGTATTCGAGCACCAGAACAATATCTCACTATTCGATCGGATAGCTGTCGAATCAAATAGTGAGATATTCGACCAACACTATTGATAATTTCTTTTTGAGAAATTGTGCCTTGTGCTCTTTGCTTGTGTTATCTTTAAACACTATATAGCTTCCC
>NC_092858.1:60005497-60037752 GCF_032062135.1 Pyxicephalus adspersus
GCTTAAATAAATAGTGATTTTCACATTTGAGCGTTATTCACATACCTTGTAATTTATTTACAAGGTTAATTAGTTTAACGTTTAACCTGAGGCTTTTAAAGCCCCATGCTTTACAATAGGTTAATCTACACCAGGAGGTTTCCTTGAGGCACGTTTATGACATTTATCTTAAACGTTGCTTGCAAAATTCAAGTTCTATATTAGAAGAATCGCAAAATAAAAAAGGGACAAAAAGAAAGATATGATAAAATTACAAATTAACGCATTAAATTGTGTCACATCCAAGAAAATGTCACCTATTTCTTTTTTTAAATTTGTAACCATCTGCTCAGATGGCAGTAATAACTTTAGTAAAATGCAATATTGTAATTATATGACAAGATGATAATGCTGCTACATGCCTGGGATGGGGGCTGGTACAGATGATAAAACATTGTCTGTGAAGCTTTGAGTAATATATTGGCACTGTTTACAATGAGTAACTAATAAACTTCTTAAAATCTGTTCCAATGATAATTAGCCTGATTTAGCCCCATAATCTGCACTGTTTGTAAATGTTAACACTGTGTACTTTTAAATGGCTAGATTGTTTTCCATCCAGAAAACGAAAAGAGATCACATTCCCCACTGAGTACCTTCACACATTTCATATCAGTTTGACATAAACACACATATTGCATCCTGAAAAAATATTAGAGTCAAAAAGAATTTTCCAATGGATGTCACAAATCTATACCACTGCAGCATCAGTAATATCAACATCTTAAACAGACAAGGAAGTGTCATGAAAAAAAGTAAGAATTGATTTCAACCTGAATTTTTCCTTTTCCAAGATTTCCACAGAGAGAAAGGAGGCAAAAATCATTGCCTGTCTCCAATGGTGGCAAGCGCGAGGGCCTCATCTCCAGTTTGACTCAAGTGTTTTGGGGGTCTGCGAGCCAGGAGCATATTTGGAATCTGTAAGCCTCCTTCAATAAGGGGTCTGAAAATATTTGCCCCCACATTTAGGCCATTTGCACAATTTTAAATAATATGAATTCTGAAGAGAACTCAGTTTCTTGTTTGGTCAACTGGACTTATTTTGACTTTTTGACTTTACCCACGAAAGGCAATGGAGTAAAGAAAATGTAAGTTTTACAAGGAGCCTATTTTACAGAATCTTAAGCTTCCCAACCTAAGCCTTATACCTTTCAGGTCTTAATCATCCCTCTCAATATTAATGTTCCCATTCAAAAATCCAAAGGTTCTGTTTTCTGAACAATATCTGATTTTCATTTATTTATTTTTTTTTAATATAAATTTTTATTTTAAAGAAAGTGAAGTACAAACAATAAATTAAGTAATACAAATCAGGTCATATAAAAATAACAAAGTACCAGGCAAATATATACAAAAAAATACAAGATGTAACTCAAAATTCGAAATTTAACAATTTATGTTGATGAGGTAACATCATAACAAATAAAAGTCCCCCCACTTTTTTATCAACAGTATTTCTGTAATAGAAAGAAAAAACAAACAAACAAAGCCATTGTATTTGACCTGAGGAAAGGAGGATATCAAAGGAACAAGATTAAGAGAAAGAAAATAGAATTGGGAAATGAGAAGCTAGCTTCCGGAGGATTGTATTGCAACCGGGTCTTTTCACAATTTATCAGTAGAGATTTAGGTGGGTATGTGTTGAAACTGATCCCATGCAGACAATATCTCTTGTTGATTATGGAAATTATCTTGTATACTGGTTGTCAGCAACTCCATCAACTTAATATCTTGTATTTGTTCATAAAAATCTAGTTCTGTAGGAGGGGATGTAGGTTTCCATCATAATGTAATTAACCCATCCACCTATTCCATCTTTGATATTCTAAAATGGTACATTACGTGTTTTGGAGGGCAGCCTTTCGTCCTACATTTACCTACATTTGGAGTGTCTTTGTAACAACAAGTGACTGTGTGTAAAAGTATACAAACTTTTAATTTTAAGGAGCCAAATGTTTCTGTAAAGAATTAGGCCTAAATTAATTACTAATATTTTTTTCATTTGCTAGAATGACCATATTGATCTACTGATGAACAAGTGTAACAGTGTAGCTTAACCAAACCTGGCTGGTATTAGTACTAAAATTAAGACATTTGCTGGGGGGGGGTTAGTATCTGACTCATAAACACCCATTTCAGCCAGTTTTTTTGCATTCACTTCCAAATGTTTTCGAAAAGTGTTATATTGTTGCCAAGAGACTAAGAAAAGATTGCATGTTCAGATCACTCAATCACTTATTTAATTTTTTATGACTGTTACCTTGGCAACCAGAAGATAGATATTCCCATAGTAACAACTGTATTGGCAACAATAAATAGCTCGAAAGGACTATGAACAATATCCCAGTATTAATGATTCCATGAAGAGCTTAGGGCAATATAAACAGAAGAAGACAGACAAACGATTTGTTTAACCTCCTGGGCGGTTCATTTCTGTCTGGATTTATATGTCTAAAAGCAATACATTGTATATCATGGAAATTTATTTTACAGTATAATATAATAGTATGAGTATAACAAATGTTGAAACACAAAATCATGTCAAAATAATAATTTAAATAAGTTTAAAAAAATAAATTTATTATTAAACTTTGACATCATTTTGTGTTCCAAACTTTATTATACTCATTCTCATACTATACTGTAAAATACATTTTCATGAAAGACAATGTACTGCTTTTGGACATCCAGTATACTGCATTCAATACAGTTATTTTGTATTGAATGCAATACAAAGTAATTTGAAATTCCCGCCGTGCCCCTAGCGACGGCTGTACGCACTGACGCCACCGGGATCTCCCGGGGAGTGTCAGCATACTCGCCGGGGGACAGATCAAGGAGGAGGATGCAGCCAGAGGATGGCAGGACACTGGAGGACACCGATGAGACTAGGTAAGTGTTTAATTTTTACTTTTTTACCCACCCCGAGTGTGACTCGGGGTTAGCAACTTTCGACTTGTTTTTTTTACCCCGAGTCACACCTGGGCTTACTGCTGTGGAGGTTAAGGGCCATGGTACCCCAGGAAGCAAGCACAAGTTCCCGCAGGCTTAAGCTCTGGTCTCCCCTTCAGGGGGGCTTAAGGGCCGGGGTATCCTAGGCTGGAAGCACACAGTCCTGCAGGCTTAAGCTCTGGTTCCCCCAGGTGGCCAGGGGGACTTAAGGGCCATGGTACCCCAGGAAGCAAGCACAATGTCCCGCAGGCATAAGCTCTAGTCCCCCCAGGCAGGCAGGGGGACTTAATTGCCGGAGTACCTCAGGAAGGAAGCACACAGTCCTGCAGGCCTATTCACTGGTCCCCCCAGGTGACCAGGGGGACATAAGCGCCGGGGTACCCCAGGCTGGAAGGGCATGATGCTGCAGGCTCCAGCTCTGGTCCCCCTGGATGGCCAGGATGACTTGAAGGCCATGGTACCCCTACTACAGAACTGTCAAAACCTGGATATCTCGTTTCAAGACTGGGCATTTCATCGTTGAAGATGAGCCCCGCAGTGGGCGCCCCCCCCAAACTCAACTGACCCGGCAACCTGCAATGCTGTCCATGAGCTGAATATTGAGGACCGGCAAATATCCACAAAAAAGGGTTTGGTATCACCACTATCCTAGACATGCGCAAGCTTTTAGCGAAGTGGGTGCCGAAATGTTTAAACAGTGATCAGAAAAAGGAATGAGTTTAAGCTTTCAAAGCCGTTTTGGCCCATTTTGAAGCTGCACAGGACTTTTTGGCTAGGTTAGTGACTGAGAATGAAACTTGGCTCTACATCTATTATCCTGAAACCAAGGAAGAGTCAAAGGAATGGCGCCAACAGTGGGTCTCCGCAGCCGAAGAAGTTCTGAACCCCGAAATCGGCCAAAAAAGTCATGGCGTCTGTTTTCTTGGACAAAGACGGTATTCTCTTGGTGGACTACCTACCTCAGGGCTCTAGTATTACTGGACAGTATTTTGCTAACCTCCTGGATCAGCTGAAGGAGGCAATTAAGACGAAACGCTGTGGAAAGTTCTTTTGCAGAACAATGCACCTGCGCACACGTCCAACGTTGTGGCTGCCAAATTGAACACCCTGGGTTTCCAATTGGTCCTCCAACCCCCCTACTCACCTGACCTGGCCCCTTCAAACTATTATCTGTTCCTGAATTTAGGGAAACACCTGAAGGGGCAACGTTTTGAGGACATTTCTGACGGCAAAGATGCTGCTGAGAGCTGGTTTGCAGCCCAACCAAAGGACTTTTATTTGAACGGTCTAGAAAAGCTGCAACTATGCTGTACCAAATACATCAGTCTCAGGGGGCAGGGGGGAATATGTTGAATAAATGTGTTATTTTAATACTCTAGCTCTCTTCTTTCTGGGCAAAGCCAGGATCCTCTCAGCACCCCCTTGTACCATGCTGACCAAGTCAGAATTAGGCAGCTGCATCTTTTCAAATGAAGTATAATAGTATTTCAAACTGTGTAACATACTTCAATATTACCAAAGCATTTCACCGCAAACTGGTAAATAAAACAACAAGAAAACTGTTTTCAATAACCAGTTTAGAAAGGGGTAAAGTGAATCACATGTATGCAGTGCACCTGGAAGCCATGTCTGATTAGAAAATTAGTTGTTTTCAGTTCAGCAACTATTGAATATGTATACAGTACATTAGCATTAATTGTGTGTCCTGGAAACAGCACAAACATCTGATCTACAGACTGTGGGGAAACAGATGCATTTTTTTAAATAAAAGATAGACTTATACCAAACAGAAAATACATCTACTTGTCAATAAAAAAACAATACAAAAACATTGACATGCAAGCTTTTAATTTATTGTTTATTCTGGAACCTTTGTTAAGGGTAAAGTTTTCATGGAAATTAAAAAAAAGCCATCACACAAGTGATCACTGGTTCTGCATGTAAGCATTGCTCCAGTACAAAGATCCACTTACACCACCTAGAAGATGATATCTAAGTGTCTGTGAAAGTGTAGTTCACTGGGTAGGAGATTGCCATTATATCACAAAGAAACAATCCCTATGGATAATTTAAGGAGATATAATTCAAAGTTTTACCTTATATGGAATGTGGGTGGGCTGGGGAAGACCAGGTCATTAAACATTTTTAGCACTTGCTGATAAAATCACCATTTCAGATAAACTCATAAAACTCAAGGGACAATAAAATGGTTCTTTAGAGGAATGCAGACTGCCCCAGATGTGAAAAAAATACTGCCAAATTATTCTAGAAAAACGTTCAAAGACCCCAAATAGATTTAGGGTTAAGTTACCGCTGATACCCAAATACTGACCTACTTCTATTTTCTCAAAGTGTATCCTTTTATGAGGGCTTTAATTCACATAGGCGAAGACTTTAAAGGCTCTGTGTAGGTACTAGGTTAAAATGAAAAAGTTCAACAAGGACTTATTACTAAAATCTAGTGTTTTCAAGATATACCCAAAAAAACTCTTTAAAGGGCTTTTATATTTGTGGACAATTAGGGAATACACAGTCGATGGACATGTCAATAAAACCTACTTTTCTAAATGAGGGTATATAACTTTTTTCAGTGACTCAAATACATTTACAGAATTATCTAGCTGTCACTTTGCTAAATTTTGCTAAATAAAAAAATGCCAGAGACTCATCGACATGTTTTGTTTGCAAAGCATAGAAACGAAAGGCCACCTCAGTGGATATTATACAGGTGAAAACAAAATCAATTTTGGTAAAAATCAAAATAGGAATAATCAAAGATAAGTAAATTACCATTATGGGACTGTAAATGGCCAGATCAACTTCCAATAATTCATGTTCATTTATTGAATATATATATATATATATATATATAAACATATATATACTGTATAATATCAAAGCATACATACAAAACAGAGTATATTAAAATCCTAATTAGCAATACATGTACATAAGAAATTTGTTGTAGAAAAAAAACATATTATGAATTCCCTGAAAGAGCGACAAATGCACTTAACAGTAAATGGGTACAAATGCGGTTGTATAAATTTTGGTGATAAAATTTAATTTTTATTTAAAATGATGTGCTTACCCCCAAAATCTAATGCATTCAATGCATGACACAGATAAAATATTCTACTTTTTCAGCAAAGAGGTACTAAAGAATTTAAACAGAGAACTCTGGTACAATAATATTCTAATTGTTATATGAGACAAAATGCTTACAAAGGATTTTATATGCATAACTGCATAACAATAATGTATGTTACTGTAGAGATGAAAAAGTATTTCTTTAAACTAAAATGAAAAAAATACTAAACATAGATACACTGTAAAATACAACAAAGCTCCAAAAAAAAGGGAAGAGTCAATTATCAAAAAACGGACAAAAAAAGCATATGACAAGATGGGCAGCATTCCTATAGCTGAGCACAAAGTGTAGTCAGCAGAGGGAAACCAGCTAAATCAATCTATATAAGGGATGTAATGAGGGGCAGTGTGTTGCAAACAGTGGAGGTACCAATACTCGGGATAAGCTGCAATCAGTAAGAGTGGTGTAGCTCCTGTGATCAAGAAGACTGTGGGACTGGTTGAGTGGTTAAGAAAAAACACAATGGGCAGGGATGACACAATGGGCCTGCTTTATTAACCTCCCTGGTGGTATGAATACTAGGTATTTTTAAATGTAAAAGCAGTACATTGAAAAATACTCAGTATTTTAAATTTCCCGCCTGGTACCGTCTATCAGCCCAACGGTCCCACCCTCCAGTCAAACACTCACAAGCAGATGCCCGGTTGGTCTGCTTCCCCGGACCTCGCGTCCCCAACGATCACACGCCAGGGATGCAGATGCCGACCTAGCATTGCCAGGTTACACAGATGCCCAGCCAGCATCGCCAGGGGAAAAAGATGCCGGGCATCACTGGAGGTTGCCGCAGGCACCGCAGGAGGACGCCGCTGGAACATGGGAACCAGGTAGGACTTTTGAACTTCCTGGAAATTCCACCAGGCCCGCATCGCCAGGGGAAGAAGATGCTGGGCATCACTGGGGGACGCCGCAGACATTGCTGGAGGATGCCGCAGGCACCGCTGGAGGACACCCCTTAAACGTGGGAACCAGGTAGGACTTTTAAACTCCCTGGCGATTCCACCTGAATGTGGCTCGGGGTTGCCGCTTTAGTATGGAAAATTCACCCCAAGCCACACTCGGGAATACTTCCAAGGAGGTTAAAGCTCTCCAAGGCAGGGGAAGATATACTTTCATCAGTGATCCTGGATGATCCAGCAAACCTGGAATGTATCTGGTCCAGGACTGAAAACATTTGCTAACAAATGGCAAATGACTTTAAAGAAATACATTCCAGGATTGTTGGATCACCCAGGTTCACTGAAGAAAGTATATCTTCCCCAGCCTGGGAGAACTTTATTAAATCAGGCCCAGTGGGTCTGTTTATAAAGTAGTGAATCTAACATTTACTGAAACATTCTCAGGTGGAGAATCACTCAGGTCCCTGTGTTTCAATTTGTAGTACTTGATTCTCCATCAGGGAATGTTTCAGTAAATGTCAAATTTACTGCTTTATAATTAGACTCCATTGTGTAAAATTCCCAAAAATAGACACATTCTTTTCCAGACAAAAATTAAATCAAGTGCATTTAATGAATTTCTCTCATATGACAAACGTTTGAGGCATTTTTCAATATATTGTAAAATATCATTAAAACTATTGAAGTATTGGAAAAAAAATCCTAGGTGATCTTACTGTGAAGGTCCTTGTTCATGATGGCTAAAGCAGAAAATGCCAGTACAATGTGAGTGGGAAGGCATATTATAGTATCCTGTAATGTGCCCACACACGGGGTGCATTTGTCACCAACAGGTAGCTTGTCCTGAGATAAAAAGTATTTTTTTTTATTACCAACTTGTCTATTAAAAGACAACATACATATAAACTGTAGAATAAAATGCAGAATTAAAAAGATATTTGACAACCACAAAGACAAGCATAAAGATAATCAATATAAATGACCTAAAAAATCCAGCCTGAGAGGTCAGGTCTTGCTTGAAGATATTAGAAATGCAAATCAGACCAATCATACAATAATTGAAAACCCTTTTTGGGAAGCTAGTATAAAAATCAGAACGAGTCACATGAATAGTTTTTTAATTTGCTTGGACATGTAGCAGTGTTAAGGTGCAAATATACCTAACTTAAAAAAATCTAATGAAGGGGGCGATTATAAAGGCTATTTGCCTATTAAAATATTAACTCATTGCAAATGTAAAAAAATGTTAACATCCCTTTAGTATAATAATTTTATCTGTACATACAATAATAGAATATGAAGTAATGATTATGATTTATAATGCTGGTGTGCCCCCCCCTTTATATTTGCAATAGCTATAGATGCCACTTTTTTGTTACTACTATGCATAAAAAAAATAATTTGATTGCTTACCAGCATAAGGGTGCCTTGTCAGAGATAATTTAGTATTTCTTGTATAGTGTCCCTCCTAAATATCATACAATAAGACAAAGGATGAATAGACATCACCAGTATCTTAATGCACTGAAAGCCCCTGGATTTATCATTGTGTGGCAAAGAGCTTTAATAAAGAATCCATCCAACTGTAATTATCACATCAAATAATAGAAAGAAATATTTGCCATGGAAACAGAATCATTTAAATTGCTTGCATTTGTATGTTAGAATTGGTGCGTGGACACATATTAAAGCTCAAAGTATTAAGTAGTCACTGCACCTAACACTACAACTAAAGCCACATGAGTCATGAGACACTGCTGTGAATACAGGGCCGGTAATAACAAAGAAGACATTGCAAAGTCATTTTGTAAAGGCAATATTGAAAAACTCATGATGTTTCATTGACTTACTTGTATGTTACATGAAAAGAAAAGCTGCGGGCTGGATGCATCATTCTGATAATCACTGATGCTCTTTAGTGAATTGACGTACGTAGAAAACCTTCTTTATTTTACTTGCTGGTATCCAGTAGGAAATAAATTTTACAGGAATAGATTGCAAGAGAAATCGAGTCCAAATGAAATATTATATATATATATATATATATATATATATATATATATATATATATATATATATAAATAGAGGAGAGAATGGTTTTACCTTATCACAGACCATTTCTATCTTCTTATTCCTCCTGTTTTTTTCATTAGTCCTGCATGTTGCTAGTGCCCTTGTCAATGCTAGTATTGTAGTCTATGTGCAAGAAGGAACAGAAGGGGTACTACCAGAGTCCTTTAAGTTGATCAACAGTGGGCTACTCATGTGAATGTTTCTAACCAAACTTTCAGAACCATACTCCATGTGTGCTTAATGTCCTAAGCGGGCAGCATGGTGACTCAGTGGTTAGCATTCTGGCCTTTGCAGCACTTAGTTCCAGGTTCAAAACCTGTCCAGGACACTATCTGCGTGGAGTTTGCAGGTTGCGTCTGTGTTTGCATGGGTTTCCTCTGAGGTCTATGGTTTCCTCTCACATTCAAAAAAAACCATGCAGTTAGGTGAATTGACATTGTCCTTAAACTATATAAAAGACATATTACTATTGTGTGGACATTAGATTGTTAGCCCCTTTTGAGGGACAGCTAGTGACATGAAAATGCACTTTGTACAGCGCTGCATATTATGTTGGTGCTATATAAATGCAGTGTAATAATAAAGTGGTACCTGTGCACACAGCAAAGCTTTATGCAGCTCAATTGGCATTTAGAAGAGGACATCAGAATAGGCAGCTTGAATGATTTTGAATGCAGCTCTCAGTCAATTTAAAATTAGTTTTTTTCATTGACCTTTATTCTTAATTAATTACACAATGTATATCAATACAGATTTTCAGTATTTTTGAAAATGTATGATTTTAGTGTTCCTTATTTTTCGAGCAGTGCATATTTCCGGAAACCAAACACTCTGTAGAGTAAAATGGTGGTAATTGCCTTTTTTATGTCACAAAACTGTTGCTCAAACCCAAATTTTGTTTGCCTGTGCACACAACATGCAGATTTGTGTTCATATAAGCCAAAAGGCTTATATGAACACAAATATTAATTTAAGCCAAAAGAAAAATAAGAAAAATATTTATTTTTTTAACTAACTTGTATTGCAATTACCAAGGGCCCCAATAGCTCTGTATGTGATACCATAGTAAAATTGTATCTTTGTTAAATGCCTAATGTCACGTCCGCATTATGCCAAAGTCATTTGAGCCAAAGACTATGCTCATTTAGCTTCCATCCATCCAGCATTGGTCTGGGAATAATAGCTGTGAACTTTTGGTGGGGTGGAAGCACATTCTCAAAACTTACAGCCATCCAAATCAAAACTATAGCAAATTCCACAACTAGGAGAACAAATGTAAACTGAATTAAAACCAGTAAAATTCATACATACCACTGCTGCTGTAACCCTTAGGTTTCAAGTCTCTGCAACTACAGAACCTGTTGATCTGCACAAATATACTTGGTTCTAAACTTTTTAATGTGGGTTGACAACACACATTTTTGTGGCCCCTATTTCTTTTTTTTTAATACACAGCATATAGACTAACTGACATGTAATGCTACATAGGAACACTAAAAGGAACAGGTACAATTTGTTGCACTTTGTAGCCAATAAGTATGTTGTGAAAATCAAAGATAAAAACCCTTGTCAACTAGAATTTCTGGGTGCAACACTACAAAACATGAATATGACCAAGGGGTGCAAAGGAAGCTTTCATTTTACTAGATTTTTCTATTGTATTTAGCAAAAGACAGGCGAAATTCTTCATCATAAGTATTCTTCATCATGGGATTTGGCAGGATTTTCTGTGCACATAACTTTTTGAAAGGATCAGTGCAAGTAGCGTTTAATTGCCTACTATAAATATAAACAGTTCCCACATCACATTTATATCCATGGATTCCTTTTTTTTTACTGTACACTATACTCTGATTTCAGCCTGATCCATGCTTTATCTGTGCACTCCAGAATGTTAACATAATATTGTCAAAAGTACATACGCTGCACGAAAGCTCCTTGTCTGGTATTATGTGTCTATAAACAAGTGTAACTGTTTAAAACATGATGTCAATCTGAATAATAACACTTCATTTCATAACAATAACTATTCATAACCTAGGGAAATGTGTTCCAAACTACCAGTATTTGTTACTTCTTCTGCATATAAATTGTTATGTAAAATAAATAATTAACTGTTACTAATAACGGAATTAAAGTGCAGGTAATGGGTAAAAACAGAAGTATTGAATGGTTCTGACAAAATGCCAAAATAGCCAATCCCTTAATTATACACAGAAATAAAATGATGATGATTGAAGCAACATGCTCATATCCTTAATGTAATGGGACTTTTTCTAATGGCTTTACCAACATATAGGCAAACATGTAATAAAAGATCAATCATTAATATTAACATACTCTTTAAAATGTCATTTCAATAACAAGCATGGATACAGAATACATTTGTTGTACCAAATACAACTGATCCCCCCAAAAAACTTCAATTTAGACCAAAGAGAGCCCCTATGTAGGGGAGTCAGAAAAGATCTTTCATAATCATAACAACAGATGATGGTGGGTCAGAGTCGGACGTATTAAAATAATTCAAGCCCACTAAGATATTGGGACTGATTTTTTTAATGTTCTCCAAGGCTCCAGTGGATACACGTTTATCAGTAAAACTGGGTGATCCAGCAAACCTGGGATGGATTTTGTAAAAGTAATTGGCTATTTTTTAGTAAATGTTTTTAAACCTGGACCACGTTCATTTCAGGTTTGCTAGATCACCCAGCTTCACTAATTAAAGTATATCCTCTCCAGCCTTGGAGAGCTTTAATAAGTAAGGCCCATTGCATCCATTCCTGTATTTCTTGGACACTGGATTCTAAAATTGCAAAACCATTACCCTATGGTCTTTCCTCCAATTATCAATCTCCATTTGTGAGATTTACAAAATCCTTGAATTATCATGAGAAATGATGCACTTATCAATTTATTATGTGGACACTGGACAGAGTTTCCAATTTTCACAAGCAGTCTTTTTTTGGAGGTCTGACTTTAAGGCTTTGGCAAAAAAGGAGAAATAAAGATAAGTACTAAATCGTACAGACAGGAAATTCTGCTTTTTTAAGCTGGGGATAAACAAGTTTAAGGGCATATTCCCAAACTACATTTAAAATGCTATAGTACTTGGAATCATAGTATCCCAGTGCTGCCTAAAGGAGCTTTTAACAATAGAACTTCAGTATCTGAGCAGACTAAAGTTGCAACATGTGTTGAAACTGAAGTGGTTCAAGTGCTGAGTATCAATACGATAATAAAAATATCGCTTTTGTTGCTTTTTACATTTAAAATTTAGCTGTAAATATAAAACAAACATAGATGCGTCCTTCAACGAGAGAATAATTATAGCATTTTATTAAAATAATTAAAAAGTTTTAAAGGATCATAATTTAGCTGTGCTGTTGCCATGCAGAATGATGGCAATTGGAAAAAAATATTAAGCCACATGCCTGCAAGATGAGACATGTCATCTGCATATCAAAATTCTCAGCAAGAGTGTTTTATTTAGTCATCACCAATATGTAAAATTCCAGGATAGTACATGGTTTAATTAGGACTAGCTGTCCCAGTATGATAACAATGATATTCTATGCAGATTTACGGACATTCAGTGAATTTATCCAATAGTTCACCAGGTGCAGTGGTTATTGCACAGATCAGTCATTGTAGGTTAAAGTTTGCAGGGTTTAACACTGAATGGAGAAAGGGCATGGTGGAGTTAGATGATAGATGATAGGGGCTAAAGGTAAACTTGTTGACCACTATGTGGCACTAGATGCATGCATACTTACTATGTATTATTATAACATCAGAGAATGGCAAATTACAAAAAAATACAAACACCTTAACATTCCTATATGATTTAAAATACTGATAATTTTTTTCAATATTTATTAAACACAATGAGCTAAAATATGTAGTGTGAATAAACAGGTTAAAATGTACACTATGAATTTCAGGAATTCTAATTTCAATGTGTTCTGTTTAACTACATGTTCCATTTAAGTGTAACTATATAAAAAATTATATATGGCACAGTCTGTCATCACTAAGATCAACACATTTAATATGAAATGAATATGTACAGCAATATTGTCAACCTGGACTTTTAGAATGACACAAATAAATGGAAGCTTCTGCTACTGATTTTGTAACAGATTAAGCAACTATATATATATATATATATATATATATAAATTTGTATAAGGCAATTGTTGTGATCATGCCTGTGAATGCAATATATGTCTTATACAGTATCTCATTTTTATTTTTCCTATAGTTCAGGTAAGAGCTCATTTACATGGGCTCCACCATTACTTAAAGTGTAACCTGCAAGTGGCCTGATTAATTAAAGCTTTCCAAGACTGGAGAAGATACACTTTCAACAGTAAACCTGGGTAAGCAAGCCTGGAATGGATCTGGTCCAGGAATAAAAACATTTGCTAGCAAATAGCAAATGACTTTTAAAAAATCCATTCCAGTTTCAATTTAAGACATTCAGGATCACCCAGGTTCATTGATGAAAGTTTATCTTATCCAGTCTTGGACAGCTTTATTAAATCAAGCCCAATGTGCAGTTTCGCAACATTTTTTCTTAATGGCACCCCAGTGTATTTTAGAACTTTACTGTGTGCTATGCTGAAAAGGGCACAGTTCTTTTTTAGACCACTGTGTAGCATTGGGTGTCACAACTAAACATGAGTGGCTACCACTGTGAACCTCTTTTAAAAATACTGGATTCTTTCTGAGTCACTGATCCAAAAATCATTATCCAAAAATCACTGATCCAAAAATCAAAATAGCATTAAGCAGTCCAAAACTGTTCTGAGTGACTCTAGACATTAAAAGTTTTGGATCAGCATGACAGTCAACCACCAAGATTTTTAAAAGGGGAGGTTAATAAGGCTAACCTATATATTGTCATATGATTTTCAGTACAGATTTCATTTGAAGTACTGATTAAAGAGAACTGAAAACCAATTGTCTCCTCATCTAGCTTATAGACATTTTGGCCAGGGATTTCCCAGCAGTTTAATTTAATAACATTTTTATCATTTGTTTTTACAATGTACTAAATGTCCTGTGGATGTTGTTCTCCAATTATTCAGCTATCATTTCTGTTTGCAGCAGGCTCATTTTGTCAGCCTCACATAAACCATCAGAAAGCACAAAAGGGCACATATACTTTCATTAGAAAAAGATCACATTATGCACTGATGTCATGCCTTTTAATATTTGTCGCACAAAGCAATTCCGTTAACAAATATTTTAACACTGTACTAACACTATGCACATTTTATATTAATTCATGGAAAATGAAAACATGAGGTGTTGCATAAAGTTTGTAAAACAAGAAAATAGGTTTATGGTTGTAATGCCTTTAAACTTTCTTTTTCTTCATTTAATTGCACCAGTTTTCTTTTTTTACCTTTTGTACTATTGATAAAGTTATTTTGGCCTTTTCCCCATATTTTTTATGTCATAACATTAAATTATACCTGTTTTGTTCCAGTATTTGTGCTGCATGATTGTTTTTTATTTATATTTGTACAGCAGTCAACAATGGTATTTTGGAGAGAATAAGTACTCCATTTTGAAATGGAGATAAGGCTATTCTTACTAATACAAATACAGAAAACTACATGAAAGGAAAATTGTTATCTATGAGGCATGAGTGAGCTCTTTTTTATAAAATAATATAATATAATCATACCTAAAACAGTTTTCCTAATTCGTTGCATTCACAAACAAGTAATATATTTCTATCTCACAGTTGTTAGCAAACAACATAGTCTAAGCATCACTTTTTATAGTACTCATCATGCATGCTGGTACTATGCAAATATGAATGTGCGTATGTGCAAAATCAACAGCTATAGGTTTCTTGTTTGGACTTGATCACGATTGGCCTGACTCCGGAGCAAAGCCCAGCTTTAGTCAAAAAAACAGAAGAGAAGGGAAATTCCTTTTTCTTACAGGACTCACCGGTTAATATGGATCAAGCATTGGCAATTTAGGAATACATGCTACAGAAGTGTTTTTTGGGACAATTCGAAGAAGGGAGAGGGGCTTATCTTTTAAACAAGGCCCTACTTTATTCCTTAAAATAACTATCTATTGGAAATGACCTCCTTTTTTGAAGCAGAATTTGGTAGAACAAGCATTGTTAGGAGCACTTGGGAAAATTTGTTTTTATTTTGCAGTGGAATTTAAAAAAAACAATCAAGGGCCACATATTTAGAGCAATGTCTCTTCTCACCAATTATTTTGTAGCAGAATTTTGTATAAGAAACATTAAGTGTGAGCAAAGGATAATCAGTAATTTTACATTTAGTTTTACATCTAAATACTCCTTATTTAGATCAAGGGCTTACATTATACAGTAGGAGAACATTGGAGAATTGCTTCCTTATTAGGTAATATATTTACTTTATTGAAGAATTGTCAGGGTCCATTTTAATCAGGTCTCAGTCTGATCGGTAGCAGGACCTATTTGAGTCTAGGTCCTACATAACGCAACATAATAACACAGAGAATTACGATTGCAGCAGGAAAATGTTTATAATAGGTGTTTGCAATTCCCTACTTTGCCATGGTATATTGAATTGTATAATCTGTTTACTAAGCTGTTATTTTTAAATACAAAATATAGAAAAAATTAATGGGGAAACAGAAGAGAATGAAAAGAATACACACAGAAATAGAACCAAACATAGCCTTATCCCAGCACTCACTATAAAGGAATAAACAGTTTTGAATAATGCCCTGGCCAAGTCAAGTGCATCCCTGCCACAAAATGTACAGATTCCATAAATGCCCAACATTTACTAGTTCCAGCAAGGTCAATATTTTAGCTTCCTAGGCTACTGGTCCTGTCTGTGAGCAAACCCAGCACCTTAAAGGGTTCACAAGGCTGTTTAATTGCACTAAGTGACAGGTGCAGTCATGGGGTGGATCAGAGGCTTCAGAAGGCAAATGAAAGAAAACCAGATTATATAAAAACCCCAGACAGGACTTTTCCAGGCTGAGAGACCTGCTGCCACAACCTGTACATATCAATGCATTTCTGGTAGGGTAATACTAGTAAAAGACAAATATTGAAATCCCATGTATAAAGTGTGATTTTGTAATTGTGATGAGAACAGATAAAAAAATGAGGTTGTAAGGCCCTGGTCCAGCAACAGTACTTGCCGAATGCCAGTCCCCAAATCTAGTGCTGCACTCTTTGCCTATAGCAAGCCCCTGCTCAGCCTCAGGAGGCTAGTTGCGCCATCCCAGCACACAGCTGCCCCCAGGACCTTTGTGCACAAGGGATGGTGTCTGGCAAAGGACTAACAGGGGACCAGGAACCCACAGATAATGGGGTACCAAGATTCCAGCAGAGACAAGTCCAGACTACAGAGCCAGGTGATTCACAGGTAACCCGTCCACCAAACGAAGTACACAAGGCCAAGACAAAAGCAGAGTTGGGGGTCACATGCAAAAGGTCAGTCCTGGCAGTGTACACTCACAGGGTCAAAACAGGCAAAGGTCAGCAACAGTAAATCTTACACACTCAAAAATTCACACTCCAGCAGCAAATCAGCCTAGTTTAACACTATACCAGGCACTGGGGACTGTGAGCAGAAAGGCTTTAAAGCCCTTGCAGCCAATGACAATGCAGGATTGCGTTAGGAACTAATCTGCCCCTAAAACCCCTTCAGCTATGCACAGTTTCCGAGTGTGCAGGGAATTTCTTAGTTCTCCTTAATGCTGCAAGTGACACAGTTGGACAGAATAAATGTGGTTTTCTACTGCAATGGTGCACAGCACGGGATTGCTGGCCAGAGAAGCATTTGGATACCTACACATAGCATGAACATGGCATGAACGTTTACCTTTTTTCTTTCCCTTCCCTTTAATAGGAATGTGAAGTAGCAACATTACACTGACCTAATTTATTATAGCTAATCTTCTAAAAACTTATTAACACTAATGTTCTCATTTATAGAATAAATTATTTCATTAAACACCTAACACAACATCTAATCCTCTTGGCATCCATATATTACTTTGGACATCAAAAAATCAAACTGTAAGTAGCCATTCATTTTGCCTATTAACACATTTTGGTTAACAAAACGAAAACAGTTTTCCAATTAAATCATTGATGTATTGTTTTATATTATAGAATATGATACTGTATTCTCTTCATTGAATTAAAAAAATGACTGGTATATTAATATATGACAACCTAGCGATCTAATAGATAAACACACATGAATATGAATATGTACTTCAAAGAAAAACTATTAATATTAATTATTTATTATTCAATTCATTATTTATCTGTCCAGTTATGATATGTATCATATACTTTAAGGGTTTGTACATACATAATGTTTGCACTGTACAATGTATTGCACTTCTTATATTTTCATAATTTGTTGACGTTTCCTTGATGTTATATTCATTTAGATTTTATATTACGTTGTCACTATGGATAATTTGTTATCCAAATCATCACCTTCCCCTGAGGAAGCCAATAAGGCAAAATGCGTCGCGTGTGGGACACGTTACTTATTTTGGATCAAATGTAATATTATACAACCATTTAATTTGTAATTTCTGTTATATGTTACAAGTAAACTATATGTGATTATGCCCAAAAAAGCCTCTCTTTCTGTATATCTTTTTTTTCTCTTTCCAATTAGTACATTTCAACCACATTTTATGGCTTTTGCTTGTTAACACTACTTTTAGAGGTGTACCCCTAAAGGAAGCAATAATAATGATGTAATTAAATCTAAGTTAATACAGTTCACAAACAGACAGCAATGTAATGAGCCTTTATGTGTCATGCAAACTGTAGCATACTTTTGTTCTTTGCATTCAGCCCAAAGCTTCTGAATACATCTGTATCACACTAACAATTATCCACAATTACTGACTCAATATTATACAATACAATATTAGCTTTTCAAAAGAAAATTATTATTAGCAAGTTACATCCTATAAATTATAAAAAAAAACAGGTTCATTCACACCTTGTGATATACATATGTGTGCATAATGTGCACTTTTGTGTGGTATAAACCCAAACTGAAGTACCTTGGGAAAAGGCATTGCAATGCTTGGGTTTTTTCTTTTTAATAATTCCCATCTACTGGTGCCCGATCAATCTCTAATTCCATTGTTTTTAACCGGCATTTCTTCCTCCCAGGCAAACCCTAGTTTAACCACAAACTGACTTAATTCACTTAAACTTCTGAATAGCTACATGTCCTTTTTCAGGTAAAGCCATAGAACATAAAGCAAGTAGACTTGTTCTTGGGTTGTTCAACGCTACACAATGCTGCTTAATGCTGCAGGTGTGAAAGAGTCAGTTCCTGAGATATTCCCACTTCCAGCTTGTAGACCTAAAGCATGTATATTACTAATAGCTAAGAACATGCCTTTACTTCTCTTTGAAGTCTCTCATTTCTCAGATATTCCCACTTTCTACGAACAAAAAGTGGAAATGTCTCAGTAATAGGACTTCACACTGACAAAGTAAAGGTATGTAGCTAAACATGATTCAGAGGCAAACATACATATATCTACATATATTGTTTAGGTACATTTTAAAGTATATCTAAAGCATATCTAAAGCCAGAACTTTTGTTTTCATTTTAGGGGAGATCTTTTTCCTTTTTTATGCCCTGTAAACACAACAGGAAATTAAAAAAAATCTTTTCAGTGTGCAATGTTAGGAAATTCTCTCTTGGACAGTTGTCACTGATCCATTTTCCTCTCATATTCTCTCTCCTCCTGCCCTCTCTCTCTTTTTATCTCCCCTATTCATCTTTCTCTCCTCTCTCTTTTAGTCTTTCCCTCTTTTCTCTCCCTCTCTCCCTTCTTACTGTCTCTCTACATTCTCCTTTCCTCTCTCTCTCCCCTCTCCCTTTCTCTCCTTTAGATATCTCTTTCCTTCTATTTCTCTCTTCCCCCCCTTCTTTCCTCTGACCCCATCTTCCTCTCTCTCTTTTCCTCTCCATCATTCTCTTCCGTTTCCCCCTCTCCTCTTTTTATTTCTGTTGTTCACATGGGACACATGGTGTGTTTTGTGTGTGTGAGTGCCAAGGACTGTTATTGATTGGGGGGTGGGGGACAGTACAAATGACCTGGCTTAGGGGAGGTAAATGTACAAATCTGTCCCTTGTTTTGGAAGCAACTTTTTTTTTAAATTTTTTGGTATATCCTGATTTTTATTCCAGATGGTATAGGTGTACATGAAGTAAGTCTCTCTAATAGAAATTTCAATTAAATTCAAATGACTCCAATCCCTGGCTTTCAATTTAAAAATAAAAAGCTGATACTTTAAAAGAAAGTTATCTTTATATATTTTTAAGTGTGTCTGTGTACAGTAACTTTTAAGATAAACTATTCATATTTCTGCTTTTCAGGGGCTCTGACATTTGGCAACAAATTCCTGCACATTTATGTACATGGTAACTGAGGTTGTCCTGTTTGCGTTTTATAAGCAATGTTTCTGCATTTTAGTAGGCTTTTCCTCCTTTCTTATATGAGGTGGTAATAAATTATTCCCTTATAATAAAGTTAAAGCTATTGCTAGCCATTTCCTTTGTACTTTGCATTTAATGCAATTTACCAAAGTGCTACAAACTTCAAATAAAATAGTTGCTTTTAAAAATTTCAGGAACACACATTTAGCTATCTTTTTCGGCAATAATGGATAGGTTATGTCTGTGACTTTTCTTTATGTCTTTGAACCTGTGAAACTCAGAAAAATACAGCACAACAATGGGAAAAAAATCACTGTCGGTGAAGGGAGGTATTATTACATTGGATTTTTAGAACTGGTGTTTAATTCTTGTTTTCACTACAGAAAAAATATAACTTTTATAACTTTTCATCACAGTAAATCAAGGTTAACAGCTTCTCTACTGGAGCATTTTTTTTTAAACATATACTAAAACATGCATTTAGAGGTCTGAAATGTAGACTGGCTGTGGACCTCTAGTATACTTTTTGTTACATGTTGTTTTTCAACTATGTATTTTTAAGTAAAACATACAAATACAACTTTATTTTAGAGGATACAAACACAGTATCATTCTAATTTTTTGGAAAAATTTAGAAGTGAAGACTACACTGATAGATTGACAAATTGATGCCAAATTGGATACCAAATATGTTATCCTTTAAATTGTGTGTGCCCAAAAAAGGAACATCATTACAAGATAAGTTTGAGAGAAAGAATTTTAAAATTACCTCTTACTTCTACTCCCTGACTGGTGATATGTTAGAGTTGGTGCTTTAGTTGTGAGACTTGCGCAATTAGCTTGATTTGCATATAGGGTTTATGGTTACATTTGCCACTTATTAGTACTGTATATTAACCTCCCTAGCGGTAACCCCGAGTGTGACTCAGGGTAGAAAAAAAGTTGCTGAAAGCGGTAACCCTGAGTCACACTCGGTGTAGGTAATCCTATGGAAGTTAATAGTAAATACAGCCTTACCTGATCCGCCGGCGTTCTACGTCGTCCATCGCCGGGATCTCTGTCCTCTTCCTTCTTCCTCCGGCCAGCTTCTGCACATGATGAGTCACCGCAGAGTTCTCGGTGACGTCGGTGCATGTGTAAGTTGCCGGCGGGGCCGAGCGGGAAAATCAAAATCTTTTTGTATTGCATTCAATACAAAATAACTGTATTGAATGCAATACATTGGATTTATACGTGTAAAAGCAGTGTTTTCAAGAACATTTATTTTACAGTATTTATAATAGCATGAGTATATTATGTATTTAAAAAAAAAAAAAATTAAAACTTTTTTTTTAAATATATAGATTTTTAATTTATTCAATTTACTGTTTTTACATGATTTTGTGTTTCAAACTTTATTATACTCATACTATTATATTATACTGTAAAATAAATTTTCATGAAATACAATGTACCGCTTTTAGACATATAAAACCGGAAAGAAATTAACTGCTAGGGAGGTTAAGTTTATATCCATGTGCCACATTTCGATACAAATTACCACTTTAATATTTAAAAAATTACATTTGGGACTTTTAAGGCACCATATATTTAACGTTTCTTTTTCCAGAAAGACTTTTTAACCATATAATTATAATACATTTGATTTAATATATATGACCAAGTAACCTTATAAAAACATTAAACATTAAAACAACACAAAAGTACTAGCATGCATACATACAAACATACATGCTCTCTGTAGCATGCAACTAATTGCATTGAGTGGATCGCGTCCACTTCTTCAGGAGGAGAGTAAACTATAATTAAAAATTTTAAATACAGCGATGACATGTCCAAATACTACCATATGAATCCAAATTCCCATACACAAATGAGAATGCCTTAAAAGTTTGCCTTAAAAATCTAAAATGTATTTTTTTAAATATTATAGGGTTTTTGGGCCTGGTTTATTAAAGCTCTAAAAAACTGGAGAGGATACATTGTCTACAGTGAAGCTGGGTGATCAAGCAAACCTAGAATAGATTTCTTAAAAGTCATTTGCTATTTGTTAGGAAATGTTTTCAATCCTGGGCCAGATTCATTTCACCTTTCATAAGACAGGCCCTATGTGTCTCACATTGGAAAAGGGTGCAACATCAACCCATAATATTGTGTTTTTAAAAGAATTGTAGTTCAAGCCTCAGGGATTATAGGAATGTATGATCAGGTAAAAGAGTATTGCTTAATGTCTATTTATAAATTTTAGGTTTGTGTTCCCAGTTGCTTACACGTGGGACACGGGACTAGATGCAAAAGCAGTAAAAGAGAGCCAGGAAAAAAGAATATTGTATCTGTCTCTAAAAACATGCAACATTATGTTTCCCATTGATCCTACTGTATTTTTTTAAAAAAAAACCTTTCCTTGGACTCCTTGTTTCTTCTGGCCTAGTGTGCCTTCTTGACCTTCTGAAATGGCCTAGTAGTCCAAAAAGTTGGCTGGCCCCTGTTCTACAGCTTTGGAGAGCTTTAATAAATCAGGACCTGTGTCTTAAATATTCACAGTATGGTTAGACAATGTCATACTGTGAATAAAGGAAAAACATTAAGACAAATGAAAGAATCATATTTACTGTCAGTACAGTTGTGGATCATCGAGTAACATGTACACTTTTGATGTCTAGAAGCTGTAATTTGTGTGGGGAATGTTTGATCCTGTTTTATTTGAAGTATACTATCAAGGAACAGTTAGAGGAAGTATTAAAGAGGGTTAATACATAGGCTAAGCCAGTCTTATCCTAGTCATCCAGTCAACTGGCTATCTTTAGTATAATATTAACAGATGTCATACCTACACAAGGTCTGGATTTGAGCAGGCAAAAAGAAAGATTAGCACTCTGTGACAATACACATTGAAAGACCACTAGAGGACCAGGGCTTTTCTAACAGATATATACTAGGTGTAAAGAACTACAGTAAGCACACAGTACTTTCATTCATTACAGAACATGCACTAACTCGGCAATCACACCAATAATGAAGTAAAAGTAGAATGACTCCGGTGGGTAAGTCAGGAATCTAACACAATTTAACACATATATCACAGACTATTTTGTTACTGTCAGAATCATAAAATGAGGCAACATGCCCAGTGCAAAAACTTGACCCTGTTATTTGGGACTACTATTTTTATTTATCCCCTCCCTTCAGCATTCTACCCTTGCAATCTGAATTGATTTTACAGGATGTGTGTTTTTACATCCAATTGCTCTTGAAAATGTGCTCTTTCTTTAATTAAATGTGTTTCATCCTTAGTTCCCATGTAGTTTGTAAGTATTGTTCTGACATTTTACATCAGGAATGTTTTCAGCAGGTCAAATGTTAAATGCCCCGGACCCCTAGTCTCAAACAACTGTCTTGTTCTGGACAACCTAATCTGTATTCTGACTCATCACAAAGTGATTCACACTAGTGAAATTATATGTAAGCATGCTAGACTGATATAGAAAATGAAGTGCCAAGTTGTCATTGATGTATAGAAAAAGTTTACAAAGATGAACTATTTAATTATGTAGTGCAATATCTTACTTGCTTAGATATCCACAAAGCAGTATGCAGACCTGATCTGACTTTTTTCTATTCATTTGCAGTCATCATTTATATTCTGAATGTGCCCAAAAAAATCATGTTTCAATTACCTGGCACCCCATGGTTACAGGCTACAGTTGTAGGCATGTTGTAAAAGTTAAAGCTGTCTGTTTTGGGTTTATCCTCATTAGGACTGCAGAGTCTAGTTTTTGGTCCAGCAGCCCTCAGTGGTAAAATAGCAGGATCAGCAAGAAGCAAAGTCTGCTTATTTATTAGACGAAAATAGCCATCCCTGTATAAAAGCAAACTATAGGGTATATTTTTAAATGTTTTCAGGTTCAGCCAACTTTAACCTAAAATGTACACATATTTTACAAATACATACAATTATATTAGAAAACGTGTAAATCAACCTTTAATCCTTATTTATAATGTGTTCTAATTGAACCCAATGTGAAAAATGTGGATAGGGTTAGGTGAATCTTCGAGAAAAATATTTATAAAAAAAGACCCACTCAAAAAAAGACCACATTTGCCCATGCCCATTTTATATTAAATGTTTCCATGTTATAAATTTGTGAAAAACACCTAACAAATGTTAGCTAGCCCAAAAATAACAATTTTGTTTAGATATGCCACCAATTAGTTAGAGAATGTTTCATAGCTGGACAGAAAATTTGATATGATTCATTCAAAATAACACTAGCTAACAACAATAACTAAACAATACCACTATTTTATGAGAAATAGACCTTGCTGAATTTGCATTAAAATCTACGTCAAGCTAACTTTTACCATTGATTGCATGCATGTTTTTCAACAACTATTTTGGTGTATTTCTAGGTTACTTTAGCCCTATTTGGCAATGGGTACTGTGTGCCTTTGAACTCATTCTTCAGTGTAATGCAGTGGCCATCCAGGGGCCCCTTATTTAAAGTGGGCGTGTTACTTCCCCCACCTCCTAGATTGTAAGCTCTTCGGGACAGGGTCCTCTCCTCCTGTGTCGTTGTCTGTCTGCAACCCCTATTTAATGTACAGCACTGCGTAATATGTTGGTGCTACTACTTTTACTACTACCAAGCACAGCATCTAAAAGGGATGGTGAACTTTATTAGTGAATGTGTTATACTGGGGCCCTCAAACACACTGTATCTAGTAACTGTAAAGCAATTCACAAAGATGAAATTAAATTTCAAAGTTAGGAACAGGTCAAAATTCAGGGCAGGCAGCAAGCTTGCTTGGTCAGGAACAAACAGGAGTCAGTGATCAGAAAAACAGATACAGGACATGGATATACAGAGGCATAGGAGCTCAGGTGCACAGCATAATGGGTGCAAGGGTTACAGAATCACAGGCTGGCAGAAAACAAAAAAATGCTGAAAGATTTATGGGGTCATGGTAAGCATACTGTAGTAGAAGTGTTTATACTATCTCCTGGTCCTGGTCGTAGCGCTGACTCACTGGATAAAACGTAAGCAATGAAATACAGGAATAATACGCGTGACAACAAACTCCATGTGAAAGCACCTATTACCTCTTATTTTAGGTTTGACTGTCGTTTTTTAGAGGGCAGGAAGCCCAGGAAGCCTATGATCATATATTTAATGTTTAATTTTTGATGCTTTCTGCTCCCCCCACCATTTGCTGCGTTTTGCCATTTTCCTGACCTTGTGGAATGAGAAGGCTTCCCATATATAAACACAAATATATAAGTAAAAAAAAAAAGTGGGACCACCGAGTTTGCAGGTGGTTATACATTCAAGTTTTTGGCATCTCCAGGTGGTAGCTGAAGACTGATTTATACTGTAACATTCCTTTCACTCCCTCTTCCAGAGAATTATTTCTCTCCCATTTCGGCCTCCCCTAGTGGTGTCTTCCTTTACCCTCCCAAACCAACCCAAATGCTGGGCTTGCAGAAAGCACCATATCCTAGCCCTTTAAAAGTTGGTGTTGCTCACATGGCTTCTGTTTACAGCAGCTTTTCTCGACCTTTTTAACATAGAGGAACCCTTGAATTAACTTTCATTTTCCCCTGACAAAAATTTTAACCTAATGGAATTTCAAGGCACCAATGTTATTTTTTTATCATATAACATCATTTAATATTAAACTACACAGTTTATCACAGTTGTATAAACACATAGATAATGTTAGATAGTCCCATCTTTCATTTCAACGCATTTTTCAGATATTGCTTCCTTAGAAACATGGGACATGAAAACAAAGTATTGATCAATCTCATTGGGCTAAGCATTCATCCGGACAATCTGCCCATGTGTTTAGATGTGGATAGATCTTACACAACAATGTTGAACTTTGCACACCACATTGGAATAGTTTTTCTTGATGCGTATAAAAGGATAACTTATGACACATTTCTTTAAATGTCTCCTATATATGTCTCAATAAATGTAATATCCCTTATTTATTTATCCACAGTAGGTGAAGATTCTGTCCTAAATTTTTCATTTTAAGTCCACGCTGTCTGCAGAGAGCAGTTCTGACTTCACTTGTTTGTCTTTTTATCTTGTGCATAGGTGATCTGAATATCCCTGTTTCACTTCCAATAACCTCCTTGTAGCATTGACGGCTTCTGGAACTCCAACTAAGGAGATCTGGTTAGTCAGATGTCAAACCCTGACCAATACCATTATCTCTACAGCTCATAGTACATTAGTGGTGTATTCAGAGGAAATAGCTCTCTTTACATTGCTGGTCAAAACAAGGAATGCAACCCCTACAAAAGAGCCAAAAAGATCATTGGTATCAATGGTAACAAATCTGAGAGGCACAAGTTGCTAAAGAAATACCTAACAAGCTAACCCTAAAAAACACTGGTCTAGAGTTTTGGTCTCATCCAGAGCAATTACAGTCTGTAACCCAATTATTTATTGTTTAACTTTGGTAAGTGTAAATGTAGGGGATGGAGGTCTAGGTTAGAAATCAAGCTAAATAGATAATTAGTATTCCTCTAATTCTGCATGGCACCTAATCCTCGCTTTGCGTGCACAGCTTGGCTGTTTAAATTCATAGTCCTTGCTCCAGTCCTTGGACTCCAGACATTTACTGCATGCTTCTATAACCAGTGTCCATCTCTTGAAAAACCTCAAAAAGCCCCAAAAGCAACAAAAGAAATGAAGTGGACTAAGTGGCTATAAAATCATTTTAAGTAAGGTAATTGGTTATATTTTCCCTTCATTCCCTTTTTTGTGTTGTTTAGTTGGTATGGGTTTTTACCCTTACAAAATATTGCAGAGAAATTAGGAGAACACTGGGAATATAAAAGCAAACCTACAGGAAATTGCTTATTGTTTAAAATATGGCTTGAGATGTGTACTGTATTTTACTCAACTCAAAATACATCAGCAAACTGCAGTATATGTCGTATCAAAAAACTAGTTGTTGTTTTGTTTGTAAAAGTTTTGTTTCTTCTAGCACTTTTATACTCTACTGATTAACACTTAGCGTTATATATCTGACACGCATATTCAGATGTTGTATTTTGTATACAGTACAACATTTTTTTACAGATTTATAGTTGTTTGTTAAGCAAATATTCTTAGTTCAGGCTAAGTAATTGTCTCTGGGAGAGGCTGTTACTCCTAAACTTGGTTTACTGAACATTAGGGCTTCATTTAGTTAATTTTCCAAGCCCATATAATGACACATTATATTTTAATCATGAAAAGCAATTTCTACTTGAGCAAAGGAAATTTTATTTGAAAAACACAATTGCCTTCATTTTTTCTTGCATTATAAATGGCCTGGCCTCCTAGGCTAATGGCATTCTTTGAACCTAATTCAGTACATATATGGTTTCATTTATAAACTAAAGATGGTTAATAATATTACATTTTCTTTCACTGCAGTCTCTCTTATTTCCTCCTGCCTCGTTAGCTGACCCTCATCTGGTGAGTTAATGCACAGTGCAGAATGTGTGGGTGTACCACTGCTTCAGTGGAATGTTTTATTGCTGCATTGTTTTGTTCAAGAGGTTTGCAGCCACCCACTAGCAGTTGTTAGGTGGCAACTACTTCTTTTAGAAAACAGGTTTTACATGTTACATATAACAGCAATTCCCCATTTATTAGGTGTGCTTATTGTAAAAGATTTTATTTTGGGAAAATATTGTGTCTGTTTACTGATACTGTGGAAATTATAAAGCACTGTTTTTTCAGTTAAACTAAAAAAAAAACTTAAGAAATACTTTGTTGTGAACTGTATACTGTTCTTTCTTTTGCAGCTGGTAACCTTTCATTCTTATGTCAAGACTTTTGTCACTGACTCTTCTACCAATTTAAAAACACCTATGGATTTGAGTTATTTGTATCTCATTTTTAGTGACATGCGTTATGAGTACACAACTTATACACAACAAAATGACTGCACAAATAATAGAAGGTAGTACAAGCCTATGGGTGCACAGCAGTCACTGTTTGATGCTATTCATTGCCTTGGATCCTCTTAGAGCAGGCATGGGCAAACTACGGCCTGCAGGGCGTATACGGCCCAATGGGGATGTTTCTCCGGCCCTTTGGGTGTTCCGTGGCTCTGGCCGGTGCCACCCCGAGCAGGGTCAGGAGAAGGACCCAGTCACCCTAACCCCTATAAATCCCAGTATTTTCAGACTTGAGTGCATATGCATACACGCCTTCTCCCTCCCAAACGTCATCTAAGCAGGACGCGAGGAATGGCTGGAGCCAGTAAATCTTGATGTAAAGTTGAAGGTTGCTTCTTCAGCAATTTTATGCACTTAAGTGCTGGTGCCTCAGTATTCATAAACTTAATAGTGGTCTTTAGCAATGTTCTATACTATCTGGAAACTATCTGGAATCCTGGAAACTAGAAAGGATATTAGTGGAGTGGTATGCTTACAAAACCTATAGTATTCCCTTAAATTGGATATTTGCCAACCCAATTTTATACAATATAGAAACAAAGTAGACAGACAGGGTTTTTTTGGCAAAATTTTCAAGATATATTTTGTGTGATAGTAAAACAATACAATTAGTACAGTGCTTTTTGTATGTATGGTAATTGTACCAGGATCTCACCGTTCCTGGTTCAAGAAATCATTTCTAGACAGAGATCACCTATTAAATAACTTTTTTGCATCTGGAGATTGCATGATGCTTAACAACCAATGTATATGAAGAGAGAAAATGTTGCATGCAGCCTAGTAACCCAATGCATTTCGCCTTTCGTAGGCTTCCTCAGGGGTAGCTGTGTGCTTTTTTAGGGCCGCAGCTCATTGTAGTGTTGTCCCCCCACTGGGGAGATTCATCCCCCCATTTCTACTACTGGGCATTGTCACAGAAAAAGAAATAGAAGAAAAATCTGATATGTTAAAGTTGTCTCAAGAACAGGAGGTAAGGGAAACAATTGGAGAATAACTGTGTAATAACTTTGGGAGATTTCCTCTTACTTCCTGTTGTTAAAATGTGCCTCATATCTATTTAATGGCTGCTCAGCCAAACTGTTCCAAAAACTCTGGATTCCCAGTGTCCCGAATTCAAAACACCAATGAAATCACAGGGGAAAAATTCTAATAATTTGTTGTGGTCTATGTGGAGTAACTACTGCTAGGAAGTGCAACAAAATAAGAAGATCATCAAATTTTGTGCTGTGAAAAACATCAGCAGCAGACCTTTGAATGAAAATCAATGTTAATCAGTTCTTGTGGAAGTAAACTGAATGACCAATATTCTAGTTGAATTTTCTCAGCACAATACCATGTTTCTGTCAGTGCTCAGCTGTCCTGCCATTCTTTGTTCTGTTGATTCCCTGTCTGTTCTCTCCTCCAGTGCCTCTGTGTGGTTGTGTGCACATGGGCACTTGTTGCATTGCCTCTGCCAATACTGTTCTGACCACACTCTCTGTCCAGCAGATGCACTCTTTGCTTCATGGTCTGCTTCCCCTGTCAGTGATCTACCCCGTCTTGCCTCCGACTGACCCCTTGGGGGTGGCAGGTTATTAATTTTGACCAGGACCCCAGCCCAGTGCCACACTAAGTGGTGTTGCTGGGTGTGTTGTGTTGCTAGTCTGCTGCTGGGCCTGACTCCTGCTTGACTTGACTATTCTTTCACCTTTGGATCTTAGATACTGTGTCTGGCAGACCGTTTCCTGCAACTGACCTTGGCTATACCTCTGAACTGCTCTTTCACCCTGGGGCCTTGGAAAATACATCTGGTGGATGGTCACCTGTGTTGGAACTTAGCTACATCTCATGGCTACTCTCCTACTTTTGACCCTTAGGTAGAGCATCTGGTGGACTTGGTCCTGGCTGTTACTCTTGACGACTTTCTGCTTGACCTGTTATTGTCATCTGACTGGCTCAGTCCAGTGCTATGGACTTCCTCATCTTGCTATGGGTTCTGTTCTCACTCCTTGTCCTTTGTCAGTCTTACCTTAGGTGATACAGCGCAACTAGCCATCTAAGGCTTCCTCTAGATGAAGCATGCCGAGGAATTTGTGTGATTGGTGCCTGGCCTACATTGAAACCAGACCAGAAACAGACAGTTATGTCTCTAGGGCAGAAAGTGAAAGGAAAATTTCTTCAATACCACAAAGACAGCAACAAAGCAGAGGTTTTAATACTTTGTTACGCTATCCAAAATTAAAAAAAACTGGCTAGAAATACGCTTACATGCTTAGCTATTCTTAACAAAGTATTACAGCTAATGTTTAGAACATGAACTAATTGTCATGTGACCATTATGGCTTAAAGCCACAAAGAAACAATGGAAATATTTGTTTTTTTTAAACAAATATCTTTTATTAGTTCTGCTTTCCACTAAGTATTGTAGTTTTTTAAACAGGAACAGGAAGAAACAGAAAACAAATCTAAACAGCAATCCCAAAGGTGGCTCTGTATAATATTTACAGTCCTACTTGGAAAATCCCAGTTTAATAGAAGCAGTAGGAAAATCACACCTAACAAGATGAGATACAATAAAAGTTTTAAAGTCTTTCAAACAAATGCCAAAACTGGCATTTGAATATTTGGATATGTATGAGGAAATTTATGGATCTTAGCAGAGTGGCCATTGTCAAGCTAAAGTCAGGTAAGGAATAAATATGTGATTTAAACAATCTCAGGTCAAACTTGAACAAGTTGGACCATGCCAGAATGTCAATCGTGAGATATCTAGAGTTCACATTAGTCGAACATATTACAGATGGGGTGAATTCACAGGTTGGTTTAGCCTGGAGTCAAGACCAGTAAGTTTTAAATTTCATGTCAAAACTAAAACATAGAGTAAACTAGAGTTTGACGTTCACTGTGAATTCAGGTCAGAGCCAGTGGCATTTAAACAAGGTCAGAATAATACGTTTTAGCTAATATGACAACTTTACAGCTAAGGATCAAACCCAAGAGCCGTACAAACCCAAATGTGCCAGAGAAACCAGGCCAGACTATAGGGAACGGTGCTCTCTAGAGGTCAGACAGCCATCCTGAAAAACTCCAGCATATGCACACCCTCCTTTGTACACCTAAAGGAGAACTAAAATCCTTGTTACTCACCTTTCCCTATTCCCTCAAAGGGAGCCTCCATCTTCTTTCTTGCCGGGCTGGGATGACATAAGTCCCATGCAGGTGCGAGGGAGTTAATGGCAAAGGGTCATGGATTTATTATGTCTTGTGAGTCTGTTGGGAAATCACTTCCTGCCCCAGTGACAATGTTGTAATCTCAGCCAGGAAGTCAGGGCTTATCTCTCCAACACATTGGCAATGCAAACAATCTTTTTGTTAGAATGGGAGAAGGCTAGAACCTCTGCCAGCTTTTTTACTACTGTTTAGAGTTTAGATCATATTCTTTTTTAATAAAACTACCTGAAGTAACACTTTAAATATACCTAATTTAAAGCACCTCATATATTTATATATATATTTATTTACTCCCTGGCCATACTATAATACTCCAGTTTCTCAATGGTGTTTGGATTTGGGACTCTGTGGTGACCAATATATTTGATATACCTTAAATTGCATTGCAAAATGCATTAGGAAGGAGTAACTGCACCACAACCTCACCACCAGTCTGAACGCAGCATTAAAGTTATGTGAACAAGCAAGAATATTTTTGGGGCCCACGCAGGAGAGCAAATTGACAGTACCCTAATGCTCATTGCCATGGAAGTGGGACCCGGGGGTCCCTAACATGCAAACTCTATTTGGTCATCCTGGTCTTGAAATAATGTGAAAATATTTTATCGTTATTAAGATTTTATGCTTGTGACCCCGTATCTGTCAACTTGTTATATTTAGGTTAGTAGTAGCTCTCATGGTGCCCTCTGTACTCTGAAAATGTCCCATTTCCATGATATTCAGTGTAGGTGATATAAGGATTTATACATGGGGATAATGACAGCTGCATGGACACAGACACAGCTCTCATGCTGCTGCTGTATGAGGGGTGGGACTATCCCACAGTACAAGGTGGACGGGAGTCACACTGAGCATGCTCAGGAGGCTCCCTCTCCTTCTGGCAGAACAATCTAATATAGAAAGATAAGAGACGCAAGCACAGACACGGCTGATTGTGACGTCTTTTTACACGCCCAATTAGCTGGTAGGACAGATTCTATAGGTAGGATTATCCCACAGGATTTACGGGCTCTGTAGAGCAGGGAAAGTTGACAAGTTTTGCAGTCCCTCCTCTCCAGAGCTCCGCCCCCTGTGCACTGCTCGCTGACACACACATACAGCAGCAGGTCCGCCTCTTCTTCTCCAGTCTCTGCATATCCATAGACTTCTGTCAGTCGGCTTGTCGCTGTCACCTGGCACATATCTGCTATAAGGTAAGAGCAGCTGCTGAGGCCCGAGCCTGCCAGGTAGCGGGTGACTGCTATGTCAGGCCCGGGCAGTGCACAGATTTCCATGTGTCAGCCGCTCCCTGTCCCAGTGCTGCAACGGTTGCCTTGGCTGGGTGTCACCGCTTGCTCAGCCCCAGTGGGAGGGGTAAATGTTCGGCTGGGCATCACGTCTGAGTAGTGGGGGGTACAGGCTGGTGTAGTGGGGGGCACAGGCTGGTGTAATGAGGGGCACAGGCTGGTGTAATGAGGGGCACAGGCTGGTTTCGTGGATGGCACAGACTTGTGTAGTGG
>NC_092858.1:60038044-60052762 GCF_032062135.1 Pyxicephalus adspersus
TGTAGTGGGGGGCACAGGCTGGTGTAGTGGGGGCACAGGCTGGTGTTGTGTGAGGGGCACAGGCTGGTGTAGTGGGGGGCACAGGCTGGTTTTGTGGGGGGCACAGGCTGGTGTTGGTGTGCCATGTCACGGTGTTGGACCCTAACATGTGTGCAGTAGTGTGCAGGGTGCTGGCGGGTTATATTGCTGGGTCCCTGGGCTCTGTATGTGGATTTATCAGTCTGCCATATTTATGTATTGGCATTTTCATAATTCAGCATGTGCCACTTCCCAGTGTCATATCAGTGACCTGGCATGGCTCCAGCTCCTTATTTACATGTCTGCTAATCACACAGATGTGTTGTCACCCCAGCCAGGGCTGTTCTAGATTTCCATATTCCACATTTCTATCACAGCCATGACTCATCCCCTCCTGGTTTGTTTCTGATTGACTTGTACAAAGCCATAGCAGCAGAGCAGATTGCTTGTCACTACATGTGTCAGAGCACGCGTGTACACATGAACATTACAGCAATGTATTTCTTTGGCTGCTGACCACCGTATGTGGCACATCCCAGGAATGTTCTTCAAGCTGAAATAAACACCATATTTAAACTTTGCCCCATGATAATGTCAGCGCTCCTACAAACCGTACAGGTATAGTAGCTGGGTCCAGAATAAGTGGACCCTTTCCAGAACATTTGCTAGGCAATACGTGATTAGCTAAATCTTTTTGTGCCATTTAGTGATCAGATTTGTTTTTCTCCTATGCAAGTAGAATGGTTTAGTTCTGACTTAAAAAGCATCGTTCAGTTGTGTTTGTGGTCTCTTACAAGCTCACAGGCCGCTGTTACTGGGTGGATGACGGCTACCCACCACTGATCAGCCATGGCCACCATGCTCTATCATTAGAATGAATGGAAACATTCACACAGGTGGTTTTGAAAAAAAATACTCCCTGTGAATTTGCATTTTCAGGCGCTTCTTGCAGTCGCTGGCAGTTGTTTTGTGAAAGCACACAATATCCATCTGAACAAACCCAAAGAGTTTACGCTACCACTATACACACACACATATAGATAATGATAAATATTAATAGATATAGCTAATCAGACTGCAGCTGTTATGTGGATAGACACAGACTTTCTTCTGTGGTGCAAGGCAGAGTTTAGGTTTTTTTTTAGAGGCTGTTATATAATAATAATTGTAGTATAATTGCTTTTTTCCTGGCTTCTCCTTTGCTGCAGTGAATAGAAAATGCTGACTCAGGAATCTTCTGGGTGTGTCAGGTTCCTGATCCCCCCTCTGCACATTGTGGTTTCTTCCTGCATCACAGGACTCAGTAGTGACATTTGGGCCAGTGGGTCAAACCACAGAGGTCATTGGGGGAACAGAAAATTGACACTTGCAGGAGTATCAAAACTGACCAGATTATCCAACAGTAGTTTCTCTTGACTTCTGCAGAGATCGGTGGTGTGGACAACAGGAGAATCGAGTATTCAGTGTCTACTTTGCAGAATTCAGCTGGTTGGGTCATTTATTTTAGGGACAGGATTCTTTTTCATGGAATGTGTACTGCAGGAAATGCAGAGGTTGTCATTACTGATATCTTCTGAAAATGCAAGGTGCCTGCCTGTCATGCTAATCCAGTGGTTTTAGTGCTAACTAGTAATGTGTGTGCTATACATGGGATCAGACTTTATTCATTCTGATATGATCTTCATATATATTCAAAATCACAGTGAAAGAAATGAACAGGTAACCATCATCCCCAGAAGGAGGTGAATAATGGAAGCCCCATGTTTCTGCTGGTACTGGTTTCCTTTAAAATAGAGTTCTCATGACTTATCTTAACATGATTTGCTGTTTTATTAAATATTTCCATTGCTGCCTAAATAGTCAGGTATCTGTTTTACATCCTTATGATTGTGATTGTAAATGATGCTTAATTCTAAACTCGAACAGTAAAAAGAAAAGATTTACACTGGAAGGGTTAAATGCTCATTATGTCTAGGGGACATGTAAAGGTCTTATCTTCTGATGTGTTTGGGCCCTCAATGTCCTCACCTACAAGGCCGGGGTATGGGTTCTGCATTGTAGGGGGGAGTCAGACCCCATGAGATCAACTTAGAATGCCTAAGAAAGGTGGCTGCAGGGAGGAGGAACTTGTGGGAGCACAGGAATAAGGGAAGTAAATCTGCTTTTTGCATTTTATCCCTACTGTGTAAGGGTAACCACACTACAAGTGTATTCTTTTTTCTTATTATTCCTAGATTAGTCCTCAGGAATGGTTATGAAGTTTCATGAACATTGTGCTAATAATCAGAATTTTCCTTTACAAGTTTACATTGTGCAGTCTTATAGGCACCTGAGTTATCATCTTTTATTGATAAAGTGCCAACATATTGCACAGCAATGTACAAGAAATAGGGGCTGGAGATGGCAAACCTGTAACATAACAAACTATGCCACAGGTGGAGGAGAGAGTTAGACCCAATGCCCTGTGTTATATGCCTAGGTTCAACCACATTCACTTGTTTGCTACCTATGAACTCATGTTAGGAAGGGATAGCTAAAAAAAGCTAAAAATCCTAAATTTGAAGTGCGGTGATGAGCAAGGTGTGACAGAGCAAGGTAAATCTAAACAGAACTTCTGTGATGGATCACTGATAAAATAATGGCAAATGTTAGCTCTTATATAAAAATATGGCAAATATTACTGGCACCTGGAATACCAAAGTTCTTATATAAACAGAAAATATTTTGACTCAACTTTCAGGTGAATGTGGCATACATGCTTTAAAGACAACCACAAAAATTCTTACAAAAAGGCACGCAAATAAGTTCCCCACATAATGTACAAACATATAGAATGGGTTATGCAAAGAAATACATGCAAATAGTACTATGGGGAAAATAGTATAGCAAAATTAATACATTTCAAGATGGTGTTTAATAGGAATGCCCAAATTTGTTGTAGGGATTTGTGTGGTTGTCAGTATGGTTACAATGCAAGTCATTCCAGATGATCACAATGCAAGTCATCCTACAGCTCTGACATCTCAACACTGCAAGCTTGAGTTGCAGAATCTGCAAGCTGTTGGCACTGAAGTTGCTGGTGCAGGACAAGGTTATTTGCAGCAGATTAGGGATTTAGTTAGTACTAGTTTTAGGGATTTAGTGTTTTAGGGGAAAGGTATGTGTAGGGGAGGGAGAGAATATAATAAAAGTTACATGTTGAGGATAAATTAAAATGAAGGTAAATGGATCTCCCATCAGATATGTCTTTATCATATACAAGTATTTACAAAGTAATGTGCAAGTATAACACTTACAGATATGTACCAATTCCTAAAGAGAACACAGTACTGCCCCTGGCAATGCCATCTTTCCCCTCTAGAAGGACATATTCAATTCAAGCATCTTCTGGGGGTCATCACCTTCTTCCCGGACAATGAGGTAGCTCCTGGGACCAGTTCTTGGCTGTGTTCACAGATTTCTGACATGTATCAGTCCCATGTTACAGCCTCATACATGACTAGCTACAAAGGTACTATACTGTAGTGTGATCACTGGAAGGGGGTGTGATTGAGAAGATTTCTTCTTCCCAGATGAGAAGTTTAAGGCTTTTTTTTATAATGAAATATAATGAAATCAGTTGCTGTATCTTGTACTATGTCAAGATTTATATGTCTACACTAGAAGATAACTAAAAGGGCACACTATGTATTCCCTTTTTTTATTACACTTATATATTATTTAGGCCTACTAGTTACTAAGCTATTCTTGCTATATAGAAGTACAGAGACACTTTTTTAGACATGCCACTCTGACTAAAAATATGTTTGACTTCAGCAGAAATATATGCTGTGTCATAAAGACGACAGCCATAACCTGATATTGGAACATTTAGCTATGCCCGGGCACTCCTAGGGCAACAGTTTGAGTTCTGATTAAAGAAAGCTCATCTGACAAAAACTGAAATCTGTAATAGAATTAAAATCCTAATTACAATGAGGTTGATTTACTAAATAGGTACAAGGTGGATAATTATTTTGTAAATGGAATGCATGTGGAGGACATTTGCTTACAAATACTCCTCAGTCAACTGCAAGGAAAATGAACAACAACATTTTTTGCTAGCAGGTAACTGGGCCATTTCTGGTTGTCTTTACACGGTGAGATACCTATGTGATACCTATGTTACATATCCCTGGAGTCTGCAGGATTCTACACAGAGCAAGATCTGCACTGGGTTATTTACACTTGCAGAACAATAACTGATGAGGTTATAGTGAGATTAGGCACCATTGCAAGTTATCATCAGAGGAGCTAAAAAAAGAAAGAAGAATTCCACGCAGGAACCAGAACGAAAGGAATGGAACAAAGACTGCTTGGGAATGGATAGCTGGTGTAAGTAAATATATGGATTTCTTATCACCTGAAAAGATAAGTACAACCTATGTTTTTTCTTAGTAAATCACCATTTTTTATGGCATATGTTTAAGTTGATCCAATTTATTTAAAAAGATCATTAAACAGATATAACTACAAAATGTTTTAAGTACAGTGCTGTGTAATATGTTGGCACATTATAAAGAAAAGTTTATTAATATAAATAAATGACTGAATTCCTCCTTTGAGAGAGGGGCAGGTATAAGAGGGGTAGCTGTCTTAATCAATCAGTCTGTTCTAGATTGCACTGTTCAGTTATTCTCCTTTGCTGTACATACTAAAAAGAAAGCAGAGGGTTGACCTCCTCGGGGTTCCTATGTGCCTTTTTATGCTTCTTATTTTCTAATCAATAGACAGTAATGGGCTTGCCATCATGCTGTATTGTTTAACGGCAATGGAGGTCAAGGTCAATGACCTATCTATTCTTAATGGCAAGATTGTCTCCTGACATTTTTGGGATCCAGACATACATACATATATATATATATATATATATATACACACACACATACATACAGTGTATATGCACAGACTTACTGCCTTCATACTGATGTCCCCCAGACCTGTTCCCTTTCAATCTGTTTTTAGTAGGTGATTTGCTTTCCTACTTAAGATATGTAGTCCTGGTGCCTACCTATGTGTCACAAGCGTGCAAAATGTAAGCATGCATGTTGTTTTTTTCAATGTGTCCTAGTTCATGAAAAATAATGAATGTGTCAGTTTGTGAAAAACAGCCAGTGAGTATTCTGTATCTGTTTTATTGCATGAGACTGGATTGACTAAATAAGGGTAATTTTATTATTAATATTAGTTCAGCCACTGAATTCCAGTGATGCATTTCTAACATTTCTGGCATGTGAACAAAAATGTAACTTTTAATACTTTTGGAATTGTACGTTTACCATGTCCAAATGTACAGCTTTTTCCTTTGTGAAGGTGGTTATCATGTAAATGTTTAACAATGTGATTGTGTGCTGGGAAAATAGCAGTAATGGTGAAGAAAGATATGTCTATTTTCAAAGGAGATGGTCATTTTTTGTGGATTACATAGTGACGGATATACAGATATGGAGCTGAGATGTTAACTACCCCCATGTCTTCATTACGACAATGGGCCTGATTTATTAAAGCTCTCCAAGGCTGGAGAAGATTCAATTTCATCAGTGAAGCTGGGTGATCCAGCATACCCTAGAAGAGATCTGGTCCAGGATTCAAAACATTTGCTAACAAATAGCAAATGACATTTAGAAAATACATTACAGGTTTGCTGGATCAACCAGGTTCACTGATGAAAGTGTATCTTCTCCAACCTTGGAGAGCTTTAATAAATCAGGCCCAAAGTGTTTAGCGAAGGACATGCGGGTACTGGGTGATTCTACAACATTATCTCTGTATTTTTGGTAAGACTACAGGGAATCACACCTTCTGGAGCACTAGTAGCTGCTCTGCCAGAGGAAAGCACATTGTACAAGACCTACTGGAATGAATTACAGGACTTGGGGCATGGAATATTTAAAAATATGTTCCCTCCCTGAGTGTGAGATCATTGCAGGTAGCACATGACCCCTATACAATGGTTGCCTGTAGATATAAATGAAAAAGTTTCACTATGATAATATATGTGACTCATGTTCTAGTTTGATATACCTGTTTCTTGTCTATTTTACCTAAAAAGGTTCTTGAATTTAAAATCTAGTCTGTGTAATGTTTAATGGGAATGTTAATTGTGACATGGTATTTTATTATTTTTTTTAGTCATTTGATTATATCCAGGAATAGAAGATGATCTTATACAGTTGGTTACCTTTATTGAAAAGTGCATCCTGCATACAAGGGGTGTGAAAGGTTGTGTGAAAAATAAAGTGTCTATGCTGAGTGTTTGCAAGTATTATTTCTGACACTGAATGTGCTACTGAATATTGCACCTCTTTTCTCCCCTGGGATTTACAGCCGTGATCTTCCAGTGATATTTTCTTCCACATTGTAAGTGCACAGCTAATGGCTCTGCATTTATTATACCAGAGCCTGTGCAAACCTTCTCCATCTGTTCAATACAAGTTGTATTTTAACCACTGGTTGCAGAATGTAATCTTCCTCATTAGTTAGGATTCACTTGTATCTGGCTAGTAAGGTGCTGATAATAGCCATCAGTAAACTACTAGCATAGATTGTTATCCCATGTTTCCAGTAACCATTTTTTAAGGGCAGCCATCAAAAAATGGATTGTTTGTATCTTGGCAGTGTGCTTCAACCTTTAGCACAATAAAAAAAAATACAGCCTAACTAAACCTGAAACAAAAGTACTGCAGTTTACTGGTCAATAGATGTAACAGCTACTTTAGTTTTTTTTATTATTATTTATTTTCCTTTCATCTGGCTGTCCTGAGAATAACACAGTTCCTCTCCTAGGGTGGCTATGTGCACTTTTTCCTCTATGGTCTTCCTGTCTTCTACTCTCCATTTTCATTACATGAGGAGGGTGGGTAAATTTGTAGTTTACAGAACATAGCTGGGAGGTAAGACAACATTGTGATCTCAATTTTATTCATACTTAGGCATTTCTGGCAAGATCAGCTATTTTTAAAAGCTGAAAATTGAAAATCAATTCAGCCACTATACCCAAGGACTTGTAAGCTGTAAAAATTTGCTGGATCTAAGTGGAATTTACTTTCAGTCTTGCACAGTTATACTGGCTACTCTAATTTACTAAAATTGCTTACCCAATGTGACAGGGTCACAATGCAAGGGCAAAACTAGGGGATGGTGACACTGTTGACATAATGGGTCATCGTAGAAGGATTTCCTGCAAAAAATAAAACACAAACAACACATTTTAAACTCCTTGTTAAAGCTTGTTTTAGGTTTTATTGATGAATCCTCCTACTTACCACCTTCAGCGACATTTTCACCTAGTTTTATTTTGGCATCTTCAACCATCCTTATTGTGTGGCCTGTGATTATGCTTCTACAGTCTACAGAAGTTTGCAAGCCGGCAGGAAATGTAGCAGATGATGCATAGTATTTCTGTTTTGCAATAAAAAAACCTGTTTGTTGTCAGAATTTTTTTTTGGGGTGTAGGGGGTAGTAGCAACAGTTTAAAATGGTGACATATGTTCAGATTATACCTTCTTGGTATTTATATAACAATTATTGGGGGTCTATTTATAAAGCAGTGATTCTGATATTCAGCAACATTCTCTGGTAGAGAATCAATCATTGAATTTTAAAATTCATGAACTTGGACGACTCACTACCAGAGAATGTTGCTGAATGTCAGGGTTCTTTGCTTTATAAATAGACCCCTTAATGTATTATGCACCGTTCTTGATGCTGGTTTTTTTATTTTACTTTCATGGCCCAGTCATGTTGTTTGTTGATTGGTTACATTGACAGCTTTGCTTTTCAGCCCTTGGTTTGTAAAGTGCACAGGTACTGATATGAGATGATAATATCACTTTTATTGTTTCAGTATCTGAGCTTGCTCAGCTGTGTCTAGTTGTGGCATAGCAATTAGAATTAGGCAATTAGAATGTTAAAGTGATTTTAGGCAACTTAAAATGATAATGTGCTACTTGGAACATCTGCAAATATTTACAAAATTTGTAAAGCATACCTAAAACACTGTAGGTGAATCAAGTCTACAGTTTTATGAACCTTTCTTGTATGAGGAGCTAATATATAATAAGGAGATATGGCTGATAATAATATATTTATGTATATTAGTATCAGCCAAATTAAAAAAAGATCACATATGACCTAAAGTGTACCTAAAGTCAACATTTTTACTTTACATAAAAGGGTAGACAGCCCTTTATTTATTTTTTTAAATGCAACGCCCTTTTTTATGAAAGGCAATCAAGACAGAATGTGAGTGCAAAGGCTCTTGGCTGCTTCTTTCATTATTGGAAGAATAAATTGCAGATCTCACGCATGTGTAGTGAGATCGGCCATCTTTTTTCCTCATCTACGTCACCCAATCTCGCGTATGTGCAATGAAGAAAAAGAGAGAAGATGTCGGCGCCAAACTCTTCCTCTGCGCCGGGTTGAAGATGGATACCGGGACGATGCGGGACCCAAAGGAAGAAACCTCCAGACTGATAGATGGATCTGCGGGTTTAAAGATGTGTTTTTATTTTTTGTTTTGAGTTTAGTTCCGCTTTAATGGTTCAGTGAAACTGTAATAGTTACAGACACCTGTTACCTGTTCAGTTTATAGAAATATGAAGAAGTATTTTAATGCATTACTTTTAAAAGGGAAGTGCTCATTAAATTGTGCAAATGATTATAGAGTTGCACTGCTAAAGGATAGTCATTATTTTAACAGCAGTAATAATTCTACTACTATCTATAGGTACATTTTCATTATTTATTAATCTATGGATATAATCTTTATTTGTAGTCACTGTTTAATTGAACATATATTACATAGATAATGTAGATGTTTGACTGTGTATATATATATATATATATATATATATATATGTTTATATAATTTCCATTGGGTCTACATTTTTACAAGAAGGAATTCAAACATAAATATTTATGCAGCCTCTAGCAGCGTGATCTTTATCCATCACTTTTAGGCAGCACACAATTAATAAACAGGCAAAGTGAAAAGTCGTTGATCAGTATGTTATTCAGATTCATCATTGAAAAGAAAAGATAACATTCCATAAACGTGCCGATACATAGTAGAACATTAAGCCTATATCAAACAACATCCCGCTTATTGGGTTTCAGGCAACACTAAAAGTAGAATTACAGTCTAGCTTAATGTACAGTAAAGTCCTGCCTTCCAATTAATGACTGATCATATAGTTATCCTATGTGCCTTTGTCCCTTTGTCACAGAAATGTCATCTGTTTTAAAACCACAGTCCCTGTTTCACAGTATATTAGTTTTGTACTCAACCATAATACATGGTCAGGTCATATTCTGTTCACAGGGAAAACTGTACAAGTTAACAAAAAGCATTTTGCTGTTTACTGTTAGTTTCCCTGTCACAAAGTCTTATTGTTTTTTTTTTTACTCAGCAATTAGAAACTTATCTCTTGCTCTCTCCACTTTTAAGTACATTTTACTCCAAGATTGCAAATTAGCCATTTCAGGAACATATTTTAAAAAGGTTCTGTCTTTAGATGTAATAGTGGTATGGCTTTAATACAGTTGTAACTCACCTCCTATATATTTTCCTACTGCTTAGCAAAACTTGCCTACAAATGATGCTGGAAGTTTGCTGCAACACAAACTTGGAAAAGAGTACAAACAACCTGATAATAAATACATTTACTGTTAGAGAGCAAAGAACAGTAAGAAACATGAGAGCAATGCTAGAAGCTTGTTCATAGTAATGCAGTTTTATTGAAGTTTATACATCGTTAAGTTAAAAGTACATTTTTTCTTTCACCTTTTTAATGCTTTTAATTAGATATTTTCCATTTTCTGGCCATTTTTCTCTTTTTCTTTTTGTACAGGATTTACTTTATTGTTGTCTGAGATAAATGTGTTTGATGAAGTCAGTTAAAAAATCAACATCTTTACATCTTTCTGCAGACAATGTTTAATGATCACCTGTCCAACCACTATTGTATTCTTTTGGGATGGATGCGGTGGGGTGCCTTCCACGCATCCTCCCTCTTCATTGCTGAAAACAGCGCTGTTGCTGGAAATAATCTATACAAACAATATTGCCATATTTGTACAAACCTTTTGAAACCAGTGACAATCCTAAAGAGAATGTTAACGCAAACACATGCAAGGGTAAAAGTGATAATATATACTTTGATAATTTATCCATAAAAAAGTATTTATGCCCTGTTTTAGTGTGATAGCAGATTTCAAAAAAGAATTTTCCATGTGTATTTCTGTCTTCAGTATAAATTGTTATAAGTCTACCTCCTGCTTCCACGCACCTGTGTTGTTGCTTTACAATGAAGTGTGCATTTTAAGTAGTGATAATGAATTGTGCTGGCTTGTGCCTAGGAGCAGATTATTACAGTGGCAGCAATTTTTGTCATGGATTTACCCACATTGCATTTGTGAAAGTCAGTGGTTGGCCTTGTCCAGATAACTAGATTACTAGTCCACCAAAACCCCCTGTGGGGCTGCATCCATCCTGCTAACAATGTCCTTGCTAGCTCCAGTTTGTGCCCATAACTTACAATTGTATTCATCATTATGGTACAGTATATACAATCATCTTTTAAAACTAAGGAATGGTAAATTCTAGGGATACATTGTGGTAGTAGATCAAGTGTCTTTTTCTTAACGGTGTAAGCTGACTCATTTTTAAGCAATACACTGAAAGCGTCTATACAGGATGTGAGATCAGAGGTTACTGTAAGATGAAGAGAATAGGAAACCTGTACAAGACCCGTAGACCCTGACTGAGCATTGACTAAACAAAGCTAACTGAATGAATTACATGAAAGCATAGGTGGAGCAGTGTGTAAATCTGTGCAAATACATTAGATTGTTAGCCCCTAACTGTTAGGACAGTTAGTGATATGACTGTGGACTTTGTAAAGTGGTGTGTGATATGTCAGAGCTATATAAATACTGGCAAAAAGGGGTCTCTCTGATTCATATAGCAAGCCTCGTTGGAGCTGAATAGTTTTGTCTGGTAGAGACATCTTCCAGACACAAGTGCTTTTGGTGAATAGTGGCTAGGGCAGTTGTAAAATCCCACTTATGTTTTCCTTATTTTTTCTGTGGTCAAAGGAAGTGTCTCTAGTAGAGTTTAGACAGCCCAGCATAAATTGAAAAGGCTTCTTTTTTCTCTTCTCTATTCTTTATGAAACTAAAATAGTTTTTTCTTTATGGATGAACATATTTTTTTTTTCAGGTAATGTTGTAACAGATGGATTGTAAAATGTAAATGTAAGTTTAGCCAGTGACAGTTCTATGTTGAGATCCAGTAATCAGGCACATTTGTTCAGGATTTGTAACTAACAGAAAACAGTGGAATGTTTTTCCTATTCTGGCTTCCCTTCACCGATAAACCATTCATTTTGATCTGTGGCATTGCAGAGAGCACCTATGTTGGCTGTGAAGTCTGTGTTCCTTCTGGGAAGCAGGAGGAGTTCCTTTGGCTCCTACATAATGTAGATTTGCAGCAATCACACCTGATTGAATTTTTCATTTTTACCTAAAAAGGGGGGGCTGTCTTATTTGATGGCCCTGCCTTATCATCGGGGAAACACGGTATAAGTTACAACAGTGATTGGACAGCAAATGAAATGAAAGCTTTGCTATGGTTATAAAGCATGTATGCCTTTGAAAACTAAATATTTAAGTGAAGTGTATAATGAAGATATGTTTACCTAAGTTTTGTTTTTTTAATTGAGACATTAGACTACAGCAGAGAACTGCTTGATAGACTTAGTTCAACATAATCTGATTGTATATTATTGTGTAAAAGCATCACAAACATTTACTAGCATTTGGTTTTACTGCAATGATCAGAGACTACTTGAAAGAATATTTGATGATTTTTCTTCCTGTCTTGGCAGTATGGTAAAACTTGAAGCATATACCAACCTGAATACATACTTTAATTGGAAGAGTGTGGCAGTTTATTATTATTAATAATTTTAGTAATAATAATATTAACAATGATGAATAAAGTGAATATGGTACATAAATTAGAATACAATTATACCACTGTGGTTTCAACTACCTCTGTATTCAACCAAATACATTTTGGGTACCCAGTGTCCTTAATTCCCTTCATTAAAGGTTTCATGCTGAAACCCATTACCTGGAATAACAAGGTCTGGGAAAAGAACAGGGTTCATGGGTCAAAAAAGCTGGATTTTTTATATATACTTTTGACAAAGAACTGGTCATTTTCAATTAAGCAGAGTGTCAGAACTGAGATACCACTATAGATCTCAGTGGTCATTATAATATGAATGAATACAAAGATGACTGACAAATATAGTGATTTTACACATTAAGCTTATGACTCTCTTTAAAGGCCTTATTTTGGTTGCTGATCAGCTAGACAACAAACCTGTCCTGTTCAAAGAAATACACCAGAAATATTCAGAGTGAACAAGTCCATAAAATCCTGTTGATAGATATTCATATTTCAAGTAATTGAAAACCTGTCTGCGGTGGAGAATGTGGTGCTGTAAGTATCCGTTTAAGTACTGTGTGACATGCACATTATGGGAGAATAAAATAAAGATGATACAGTTGTTTACACATTGGTAAACTGTAACATACACTTTAACCTTTGAATACATTTGGGAATGTTGGCATTTGTCCAACATTAGCTCTACTAGCCTAGTATGTCATTTTATTACATGTTTTCTGAATCCCTACACATTCATATTACTCTTGCAAGTACAAAATTGTGGTTTTTGTGTGTTCAAGCTGAAATTGTTTATGCGCTGCTAGATCTCTAGGCATTGCTCTGCAGCTACTTGTACTACACCTATCAGACAGGACAGTCAGTTCTTTTTTGCTGTTTCTCCACAGCTGTTTCTCCACAAATAGTTTTCTCTTCTATGGGATTTTGCCAGACTTGTGTCTAATATATGATCTGTGTACATGTTTGTATGTGCTCAGCGGTATAGCCTGACAAATAATATATATAGATTTGTGAAATTTTTTATACTAGCTTTTTTATTGCAGAAGATACAGGTTATGTCCATTCTTCAATAAAACAAACTTCCCTGCCTTTTTACAATCTTCTTTGTAATGTACACTGAGCTGCACTTGCATAACTGGCTGCCAAGAATAAAGTAACTTGCATGCACGGAAGTTAAGTCACTTTAGTTTGGCAAATGAAGATGGCTAAAGATCCTGAACCCAGAAGAGGAGAGGTGAGGTTACTTAAATATTTTCAAACAGGTAAGTTTGTTTTATTTCAGAAGAAACATAGCCGATCCCTTCTGCAAAAAAGAGCCTGCCTACTCATTTAGTTTTAGTTGTATGTATTTACATTTTTAATATTATTAAACAGTCTGTAAGTCATGTAAATTTCATGTAGAGTTACTGCTTTTAATACATTACAAAATCACTTTAGAGTTCCTGTACTTATCTTATAATTTGCATCTGAGTAGTCATATTTTATAGATAAGTATTGCAACTAATTTTAAATCACCATAAAAATAGTGAGGAGGAATCTTTGCTTTTAAAAACCTTTGCTTCAAAATGTATCTGTGGGTATTGAAACAAAGTATTCAAGTAACACTTTTACCTAATGCCATACATTAGCACTTTACCCTTTGCCATTTTCAATATATTGTAGTACCAGTATACACTGCATGTTTACAGTTTTGTTTTGTCCCACAAATAAAATTGAAAAGGTTATTTAAAGGGTCTGGTTTATAAAAGATCCCCAAGGCAGGAGAGGATACACTTTCATCAGTGGAGCTGGGTGATCCAGAAAATCTCAAATAGATTTCTTCAAAGTCATTTGCTATTTGCTGGCAAATGTTTTGAATCCTGGACCACATCCATTCCAGGTTTGCAGGATCACCTAGCTTCACTGTTGAAAGTGTATCATATCCAGCCTCAGAGAGCTTAAAAAAATCAGCCCCAAAGTTCATATTGCTTTTCCTGCTAAGCATTAGATTACGAATGACACACTTTAATCAATAGCAACACACTAAACAAATGATTCATTTAAACATTTTTATTTGCTGGGTGACGTAAAAAAAGTAGCTGCAAATTTTCATAGACGATGTGGTATTAATGAAATATGTATTTTCAATAAAACACTGAAGTGTTCATAAATAAGTTTAAAATATATAATTTAATAAAACTTCATGTATATGCAAAATGTCAAAAAAGTACAATAAGCTGGAAGTGGACAATGCATATAAACATTAACAGCTCTTTACTTTAAAGTTACCTCTAAATGATGACCCAACTTATAATTGATTTCCTACTTAATCCGTGCTTGAGGACACCTAATGTGTGTTGTAAAATAGATGTTTACATATTTAAATATATCCTACATGTGTTTGAGGACAGTTTTTTTTAAAGATATGTTATTTTTTTATTACACATATATATTTATTTAAATCTTTTTTTTCTAATTTTTTTTTTACTATAACAAGAGGGTAATAAACTTTTTGTGATACATGGGAAGCGTATCTGATATTCTTCATACTTAAAGAGCCCCTTCTCCTTTTTCTCTAGTGGATGCAGAAAGGGCACAGAGACCAGGCATACCTAGTTATTGCAATTCCAAGTGTTGTACTTTAAGATGCTGTGAGTGTGTAGGATATGGGTGAAAAGGGGAATTCAATGTTCCCTTTCTGCTTTCCA
>NC_092858.1:60052775-60056174 GCF_032062135.1 Pyxicephalus adspersus
TAGAGGTGCAAAGTGAGCTTGGGGACCAAGAAGAAAAGAAGGGCGCTCCCTAGAAAATATTTGTTATGCTGCTGCCCAAACCAGCTGAATGGAGACACTGTCAAAAACACCTAAAATACACATAAAATACATTGAAATAATACCTTAGAACTAGAGAAATACAGGGTACATAATAAAACTAGTTTTATTGCTGTCATCTGCCACAATTGCTGATATTAGTCACCTTAGGATGGTGCTGCCTGTAAAGCTCCTTAAAGTAGCAGTAAGCAGCCTATAATCTATCATAACACTACCTAAGTTTGATATACAAGCTTTAAATAAATACTGCTTGTGAACTGCAGGCTGATAATTATTTCTGATACATGCTATGATATTTCATTGATCTATGGCATATGTGTTAAAGAATATCCATGTCATGGTCAGGTGACATCTGCCTTTTTTAGGAGGTGGTATTGAGTAAATAAAGGACAGCAGGCTTTTCCTAAGATGATTTATGAAAGCTCATTAATTTCTTCTTGAATACACAAGTGACCTAATTTCAAGGGGTGACAATATGTCCACAACAAAATGTAGCACCATGCTTTCTGGACAGGCAACATTACATATGTTCAAGCTTTGTTCGTGACATTAAAGTAATGTCCTCAAACACTTGTCCATTGCAATATTTCTAGTGAAAAAAAAATTATGTTTAAATAAATATTATTAAATGCAATATATGGGTTATGTAACAACAAATCTTTCATGGTTATTTTCTCTGTTATCAGGATTGTTTCACAATATTTTTCCCAAGAGAATGATATACTATTTTTAAAGAATACTTTTAAAAAAAAGTTGCAACTTATTTGATTTTTATGGAACTTTGCCTATAATCTTTTATTTTTCATAGCAGTTTTTTATAGTCACTCACAGTATAGGTACATTTACTTTGAATGCTGAGACTCCCATTTCCTAAATCTGTTTGTCTCTGTAAAAGCCTCAATCCTATCTGTGACATAACCGTAAAGGTCACCTGGTCTGTGTCTGCTCACTTGTAACCTTTCCCTCTCAATGCCTGTGCATGAAATATTGATAATGATAACATAAATGTGATATATGGACAGGCGTCTGGTTCCGGATTAAGGGGTTGTAAGCCCAGAGCTGCATTATTCCAACTGATCAAACCTGTAAAACAGCATTGCAGGGGTCCTTAAGGACACATGTGACAGGTATTCTTTTTTCCCATTGTCCATAGTATTGGAAGACATCTAACTGCACACTTCACATCTAAGGCTGTGATAAAGAGAAGCTATTATTTATATATCTAGATCTTTGTCCCAGAGATGACTTTTCAAAGATTATCCTGGTTCTGGAATAGGAGATGAAGATAAACTTCACTTTGCATTCATCACATCATTGCTGGTAATCGGGACAGTGGGGGGTACTTATTCTCCCAAAAATCAGTTGTATGTCAACATGTGGTGTTTTCTGCCCAGTTTCAGTTCCTTTTTTTTACCAACAGCTTATCCATTTTCTTATGGAAAAGCTGCATGGTATATTGTGTGCTTATAGGGGACAAAACTTCATCACAATTGCAAACGTTCCGGTAATTTTCTTCAGTTTTATCACTTTTGATTTTTGACAAATAGTTGACATTGCTTTTGTTTGAGGCATTTAATACCCTTATTGTATCATTCTAAAAACTGTAATTTTAAACATTAACATATTAATGCATCCTGGCCAGTGTAATATCTTTATACAGTTGTAAAATTACACAAATAGAACAATTTAGTAATGTCAAATAAAAATCAGTCATTCTACATTTTCTCACATTAGTGGGCCCACTTTCCCCATTCCCTGGGTTTTTTAATGCACTTGCTTGACATTACACAGCCTCTGTAACAAAATCCTTCTATGTATGGGTGCCACAGACTCCAATAATTTTAGTCACAATTTCAAACACGGTACCATGTACACTGGCCAACTATATAGTTTGTACAAAAGAAGCTCTGTTTATCAGATCTCAGAGGAGTTGAGATATAAACAAGTGCAATTCTAAAAACACTTAAAGCTGACCTAAACCAAGAAAACAAAAAAACACTAGGAAGTAGTACTATTTGACAAAAGACAAATGCAATGTCTCTTTTGTCAGATAAACTCCCTGGCTCCTGATGGCTTTCTGTTTGTGCTCTAAACTACATGGTGTTGCCACCAGAGATAATGTGTAACTCCTTCTAGTTACAACATCCAATCAATAAACAGGATTTCTGTCTTCACAGGAGTCCACCTTGGAGTTGGTGGGGAAGTTGGGAGTGCCCATACCTGCAGTGATGACAGGTCCTAGACTTGGTGTGCATACTTGCTGATTATGGTAGAAGTTTGCAATCCACCAAGTATAGTTCTGCTTTAAGGGGGGTGCCCACTTAAACTTCCCTCATCCTTTAAAAATCTTGACCTTTCTTACCCCTGTTGTACATACTTCTCTTGTGTACAAAAATTTTACTGTATACTAAGAATCTCACATGACTGACCCTGCCTAAATTTTTACCTGGAAGACATCTAGTGTCATCTATATCTTCCCTGCCTGGGCTGGCTGACCTTGGCCTGCCCCTTTCATTTAACGGATTTCTGTTCTTTTCAGTTTATTATTTAGGGTGCATACACACATTCAATAATTGTCATTGGATAGGATCTTTCATGATCCTTTTCAACAACAAAACACTGAAAAATGCATGAATGAGTGCTGTACATACAGTGCCATTCTGCTCTGAAGAGGGGAGGGGGGAAAAGAGCGAGTGGCACCCCGTTGTGCTTTCTCGCCTTCACTTGTATTGCTATCATTAGTCTTTCATGGATCCCCTAGTATGGATCCACGGACAACGTTGGACAAGCACTGTACATACTCCAGAATCTTGTCCGATATGAGCCCTAAGGGGATTTTCGGACGAGAATAATCTGACGTGTACACAGCCTTAGTGTCCTTGCAATGTAAATGCAACCTGCATAGGAACACACGTACCCTAAAACTAATAACTATCCGTCAACTACAAAAAAGGAAAGGTTTTATTAACAAGTGTAATTAGCATTTTGGTGAGCTGAGCATGGAGGTGTCAGAAAAGTATAATCATATTAAATTTTTAAATGGCATAACCAATAATTTTTGCATTTTTTGTGAAAATTCCTAAGTGTAAAAATTGTAATTTTTTTATCCCCCTCCCCAATCTATGTTACCAGATGAGAAGTAACACTCCTGGAAAGGGCTGGGTACTAAGGCCTACAAGCCTGTCTGACCAAGATTAGACAGGTTCCGTTCTCTGTGGGTTGGCCTATGGCTTCCCACAGATACTAGGCTGGGAGATCTCCTTAGTAGAGAGACTCCCAGATAGAGAGAACTTTTCGTTTTCCACAAAATTACATTTTTTT
>NC_092858.1:60057806-60060825 GCF_032062135.1 Pyxicephalus adspersus
GAGAAAAGGCAGAGGGGGGACGGGACAGCAGCTGGGAAGGATACATTTTGATACATTTGGACCATAAGACGCAGGGACTTTTTCCCCCCACTTCTGGGGGGAAAAAAGTGCGTCTTATGGTCCGAAAAATACGGTATATATATAAAAAATTATTTATTTTATTTACTTTTGCCTAATAACACCAGCATTTTGTCAAGATATGTGGCTAAATATGATATGTGGCAAAAAACATTTTGTCTTTTAGATCAGTGGTCGCCAACATTTTCAGACCTACGAATCACTAAACTTATGAGCTCCGGACCGTGCATGCACGGGGAGCCTTGTGTCACTCAAAGGGGAACAAACTTCCGCCTGAGTGACATCATGACATCGTACTGAAGACATGGTCCGTGGCTCTGACCAGTGTGCCCCCCTGTCTGCTGGGGCACTTCGATTAGAGACACGGACCACCAAAATTTTCTCACGAACCACCGGTTGGTGACTGCTGCTTTAGATTGTGTTGTATATTATATTTTTTATTCTGTTTATTAATTACTGTGCACTCATCAGGCATGTTATTTACATGTTCGGATTTTGTGACTATATCAGTGTAATCTACTTTTTTGAAGTATTTATAAAGAATTGAAAACCAAATATTAATTAGGTAAATGTGGTTTGTGATACTTGGTGAGTGGTCTGCTATATGGTAGAAAAATTCCCCTTTGCCTTTCCATATCAACAAAGATAGAGCCTTTTTCATAACAAGTGCTCAATTTATATAGCAGAAGCCATCTGTTTTTCATTATATAAAACTAAAAAGGCAGTTAACATCCTCTAAATAAGATGAATATTGCTTTCAAGGCCATTATGCAGAACATTTGTAGCGACCTGTGTTCATCAAGCAGAACTAGTAGTGGTGGGTGTTGTCATAGAAACCACTAAGATGTTCCATTAATACGCTTTGAAAATAAAAAAGACTTCAGGGTAAATGCCATGGGTAGTATGAGTGGCACCAAGTCCTCATTGAAATGGTACTCTAATTGCTGTGAAGTAGGTCATGTGTTTAGCTTTATGTATGTTGTTGTAACTGTGCGATTTGGTATTTTATGCTTGTTACTTTATGTGTAGAATCTTATAGCATAGCAAAATTAGCAAATCACCTCTTACATGTTAGGACCACACTGCTATGGGTTGCTGGGGTCATATCATTAAAAAATTAATTCTGATTAGTTGTTATGGGTTACTGCGTTTTCTGAATAGACTAAAATAACCTTTGTGTTTTCTTCTATAGGAAACATACCATAACACAGCGGTCCCCAACCTTTTGGAGCTCGCAGACCACTAAATGCACAGACTCCAGACCACGCATGTGTGGGGAGCGGTGTGTCACTCAAAGGGGAAGAAACTTCCCCCATAGTGATGTCATGATTCTATACCCGCTCACTCTTCCATCGCAAGCCTGAGCCTGCCATAGGAGAGTGGGCGGGTTGTGTCCAGAGACATAGCCCACCCTGAGCCTGCAATGTCTCTGGAAGATGTCTGCGGCTCAGGCCGGTGCAGCCCCCTATGCGGGCTCATTCACCTGACCCCACTAGTGGGTGCACTGGCCAGATCCGTTAGGAATTTTATTAGCATTTTAATGGGTATATTTTGTTTATTTGTAGTATTTTGAATAAACTGTTAAAAAAAACATGTTGCATGGACTATTGTTTGTACTCCGAATTGTTCCTTAGTTATTTTGTGAAAGGTTCTAGAGGGGCTGGCCAACTCTTTTTATTTCTGACTATTTATAAAACACTTCTAAATGTACTAATGCCTGTTTTTATTAAAAAAAATAAAATGAGTTTGGATGTTGGCTTTTGAGGGCTGGAGCTGGACAGCCTTGTGCTGGAACTTTATTTAATCATTAGTCTTTAATTCACATCATGTAAAGACAATTTCAGTGGATTCATTTAAAATTGCCGTCATATGTACCTAAATAAATCTTGATTGCTGCCTCCAGTAATCCCTGAATAGAAGGCTGGTAGAGGAAGTGGCAGCATTATGACCCAGTCAAGCCCTGACATAAGGAGATAGCAGTATAATGATGTCATCAGCATACTGTAAGTTCTTCATTGACCAGACCACTTGGTATTTCACAGCTGCAGTGATTCTGTACTACAATATTTAACCACAATTAAAAAAAAAAAATACTTTGTTGTAATTATTTGGATAGAGTAAAGAAAGGTTGGAGCTTCTTTTGATTTAGTATTATCTACACTTTCTTTGACATAAGGACATTAGCAAAATACACTGAAGCTAATTTACTAAATGCATTTAGACTGTTCAATTAAATTATCACATGTAAATTATTACATGACAATGGATATTTCTATTAGCTTGCTAAATATAGTAAATATGTTATATGCCAAGAAGCTCCCAAACATAATAAATACTAGAACATCACATCTTTGTTCTTCACTTCTTCAAAATTGATTAGCACTTTTATAATGCTAAATTCATAGCAGAGCAATTGCATTTTGTGTGGTGGCATTTAGTGCTATCAGTGGAAATTGGAAACTATTGGTTTGCATAGAGTTACTGATCACTATATTTGGAAGTGCCAAACTTCCTAGTACTTTTTACTTATAAGAGAAATTACTGAACCCATGTATGACTCTATTTGTTCAGTATTTGTGCCTATTAATTATTTATAAAGCAATGAATCCGAATGAAACTTTACCTGATGGGGAATCAGTTACTGTCATTGGAACATGTGGACCTGGTAGAGTCTTCACCAAAAAATGTTTCAGCATATGTCAGATTCATTGCTTTATAAATCCCTAAGTCAACACTGACTTTGATTTTAAACTAAATGCCCATGCAACTCTTACAACTCTATAAACTTTTAGGTGTTTAATAATATGTTTTAAACCAAGATATGTGTTGGAGGGTTAGAATAGGGGAAATGCCTCTCAAATGCCCCAAATCATCCTAAAATGCCTAAAAATGCCCATTCAATGTTAATGGGGTGGTTTAGATCGTCTTTGGGCATTTAGAA
>NC_092858.1:60061955-60075796 GCF_032062135.1 Pyxicephalus adspersus
AAAAAATTGCGACTAGGCTGGTCGTGTTTTGCAGAAAGGGACAAGCGATGTCCTATCTGCAAAAAATAAATAAACTTTCCTGTGTGATCAAAGTTTCCTAATTATCTTTACCTGTCCTTTCCCTGTTGTGGGCATTGGTCACCTGGTTTTCTTCTGGGTGTCATAGCCAAAGATCTCTTGATTCACCACACGGAAATGACATAACTCCTGTTCATGTGCATGACAGTTCCTTCAGTCCCAACAGCCCCAGGAAAAGTCATTATACCCACTGTATCCTGACATCATACAATGAAGTGTACACGCATGTGAATATTTCTCTGTACCTACTCATCATAGACTGTAGGTCATGGCTGGGGGGTTTTGACAATAGATTGAGACAGAGGAGATCTAGGGTAGTGAGAAGGAAACACAGTTTTGCATGCCTAGTGATCTAGGCATATGGGTGAAATGTTATTTGACATTTATATGTGCAGATATTTGTAACTTCTCTCTGGGAGGGTGCATCAATGACACATAGTATATAAATTAAATCTGTAGCCATTTCCTAGCTTAAACTGTAATTTCTTTACTTTTCAAGAAACTATTTGTAAAATAATACAATGCATTAATATTACTAACTTTTATATACATAGAGCCAGCATATTATGCAGAACTGATTTATTCCCTTTAAAGCAGTTATTACTACTACCACATGCTGAGCTAGGAGTTCTTCATATCACGTAATGACTTCTATTTTGATGAGCTCTGTATCACATTTTGACAGCTGAATCTACCCCAATTAAAATTTAGTAACCACATGCTCAGCCATGCAGTTTGCCAAATTGTTGAACCCACATCTGTTCTAAGAGTGACTTTAGGTGCCAAGAAGTTAACCTTAAGTACAGTGTTCTGGATAATTCTGATAGTGGTTTGGTCAAATCAGTGCAACAATTTGATCTCATGTGATTTTTCTTTTTTTAGTTTTTTAGTCCTTGTCCATAATGCATGTTAATCATAAAACTCTTGTATGATTACTCTTTATGTTAGATTGCATATATTATGACAGACCTAAACTATGTGTACTATTCTCTCTTGCTTGATACATACTTATGACATCTGTCATGGCTGTTTATACAGATGTAATCTTTATTAGCATATGCATACCAAATGCTGTTATTATTATACAGTATTTATATATATTATATAGCGCCAGCATATCACGCAGCTCTGCACAAAGTCCATAGTCATGTCAATAGCTGTCCCTCAAAGGGGCTCACAATCTAATGTCCCTACCTCATATGTCCCTTATACAGTCTAAGGGAGAAGCCAATTAACCTAACTGCATTTTTTTAGATTGTGGTAGGAAACCCAGGCAAGCATGGGGGAACCTGCAAACTCATATAGCGTCCTGGTCGAGATTCAAACCTGGGATGTTGCAAAGGCGGGATTGCTAACCTCTGAGCCACCGTGCTGCCCAATTACTCTGCTACTAAAACGTTCAAAAGTAGATTTGTTGCTAAGGTCTCCTTAAAGCAATTTAAATATATTTAATAGGTCACGCAGGCCTTTAAAAGCCAACTCAATATTTAGGTACATCTGCTACATACACTACATCTAAATAAAAGTTTCAAGGCTTTACGCTTTTGTTTCAAAAAAAGTAAACAAGCTGCTGTAATATGCATGCTTTATATACAACAACCTTCCAAAAATAAACAATAGTCAGTTATTGCTGATATATAAGGTAATTTGGTGGCCAAATAAACAAATAAACAATAAAACCAAGTATGGGTGTTTTTAGTTATTGATGTTTCATTGTGCGCCATCAAGTCTTCCATCGCCTTAATATCATTTACCCTATTTATCCATTGTTTCATGGTGGGTGGTTCTGTTTGTTTCCATAATGCAGGAATACACAGTTTTGCAGCATGTAATAGATGGTGTAGTAAGGAGGATCGATATTTTTTTACGGACATGGCGGAGATGTGGAGCAGAGCTAGCTCCGGTTTATTGTGTATACATACAACCGTGAGGTTCCTAATCGTATCCGCTACCTTTCCCCAGAAAGGTTGCAGAAGGGGGCTGCTCCAAAATACACGCAGTAAAGTACCCCTGCCATTCCCACACCACCAACAGAGAGACTACTGGCATCCTGTACCATATTGTAAGTATTTTATAATTCCTTTCTTGACACCTATTACTGATAGGGGCCTTGTGGCCATTGTAGAACAGTTGCTCTTTCTGTTGTTCTGAAAATAACATTTGCAACTCTCTCTCCCACTTCTCTACATAAACAGGTGTCTGTCCCGAGTATTGCATCAATAGAAATTAGTAGGAGTGTGATAAGGCACCCCGTATCGGACCTTCCATAACACAAACTTGCTCCAACATTGTAAGAGGTCCAATAATTTGTTGTGGTGCAGGCAGAGAGCCTAGAAATGCTTAAGTTGTAATGCTCCCCAGAGACCCTGAGTAGGTAATGAAAAGTAATTTTGCAACTGGGCCTCTGTTGCCCACGTTCCTGCAGAAAGAAACTCCCTGATCCGTTCTATCCCTAACCGTCTCCAGTGTCTAAATATGTGATCTGTAAAACTAGGTGAGAATGCCGGGTGACCCAGCACAGGGGACATCGGAGAGGGATACGCCTCGACCTTAGAATCAGCCAAAAATTCAGCAACCACCCGGATGGTCTCCCCATCAACGGGGTGTCTTCTAGCTTAAACAATAATATTCGGTGGTGACCATGCCAATAGGTGTATAGGTATCAAAAATAATGTATCCTCTATTTGAATCCAACCTTTAAGGTCCCTGTGTCTGCACCAATCAGTCAGGCGGGTTAAGTGTACTGTCGCATGGTACAGGACCAGGTCTTGAAAGGCCATACCTCCTTGCAACTTGGACAATCAAAGAACTTTAAAATTAATTCTGGGGGAGTCATTGCCCCATACAAAACGTATAAATTGAGAGCAAAACAATAGCAACTAGGCGGGTATGCGTATAGGTAGAGTCTGTAATAAAATAAGTATAGTAATCTAGGCATAACATTCATTTTCAAGACATTGCAGCGCCTGAACCAGGAAAAAGTATTTTGTCTCCATCTTTGTAAATCATGTCCAGTCACATTAAGGAGTGGTAAAAAATGTGATGGGAGAGTGGGCGGGTTGTGTGCAGTGACAGTCCACCTACTTTCCCATTGCAGATCTGAGCCTGCGATGGGAGAGTGGGCCGGTTGTGTGCAGGGACATAGCCCGCCCACTCTTCCATCGCGGGGTCCTTCTCCTGACCCCGCTCGGGGTGGTACTGGCCAGAGCCGAGGAACACCCAATGGGCCGGAGAAGCATCCCTATTGGACCGTAGTTTGCCCATGCCTGGTCTACGGGCTATGATACTGGAGAAAAGTTTTAAATCATTGTTCGCTAGAGATATTGACCTATAGTTTGCACAGAGTTGGGGGTCTTTCTCAGGTTTAGGGATAACGGTGATGTGAGCCGCCAGTATGTCCATTTGCAGAGAATCTAATTCCGGAATAGCATTAAAGGCTGCTAAAAAAGGTTGAGCCAACTGAGACTGAAATGTTTTGTAATAGGACAGTGTTGGGCCTGGGGCTTTGCCTGTCGCTGCCTGGGAGAGTCCCGTCTGAAATTCTTGCAGCGTAATTGGGGCATCTATAGGATCCAAGATTTCATCTGGGATATTCAGGATTCCTGAGGATATTAAATACTCCTCATTAGCTCTGCAGCTGGAAGCTGCTGCGCTGGAGATTCGGCCGTGGATCTTAAGTTATTATTATTATTATTATTAATAAACAGGATTTATATAGCGCCAACATATTACGCAGCGCTGTACATTAAAAAGTTATATAGCTTTTAATAGAATTGAAGAAATGAGTCTGCAATCTCTTTAGAAAGGGGTGCACCATGCCTGCTGGGGACAATATGTTTGGAATATAAGACATTTTTGCCCCACATTTTTTTGCATACTCGTAGAAGAAGCCCTTGCATTTTGCCAATTGTGCTTTCGTTACTAAGAGAGGCTATTTGGTCACGTATCCTAAGGATACGTGCATCTAGGTCCTGCGTATGATTGCGTTTATGTGTTGTTGTCCAACTGGTGTAATTCATGTAAAAGGTTATTAAGTTTTGCTTGTCTTTCTTTCTTTGCCCTATGTCCCATAAAAATGCCCCTGATCAAACACTTGTTGGCCTCCCACAGAACCATTGGATTCCGGGCTGATAGAGAGTTGCACAAAAAGTATTCCCACAATTTCTTCTCAACCAGTAAACCAGTACCTGGGTACTGCAATAAATCATCATTCAATCTCCAAGTACTAGTCCTGGGTATCAGTATAACTTTAACTAGGGCTATCTCGATGGGAGCATTATCACAGAATGTAGCAGTACCTATGGAACACGATTGTACATTTAACAACGTGTCATGTTTTATGAGAAAAAGATCTATGCAGGAATATGTCTTGTGTACCGGGGAATAAAAAGAGTAATCACTTTCAGTAGGATGTTGTATCCTCCAAATATCAATTAATTAGTGGGCATGTAAAAGATTTTTAACACTTTTAAGAGTGGAAAATGGCAAGTGTGATGTTCCTTTAGAGACATCCTTCCTAGGATCCAGGGTAATATTAAAGTCTCCACCTATAATAGTTACTCCCTCACTAAATTCCTCCATCATGTCCAGGACTCCTTCCAAAAAATCCAGTTGGTCAATGTTAGATGCATATATGTTAAAAAAAGTATTCAGATGCGTACCAATCTTGCCCTTGATCATCAGGTATCTGCCCTCAGAATCAGACCGTATAATATTCAAAGGCCAGGGCAGCGGCTTTGATATAAGGATGTTCACTTCCCTAGATTTAGAATCCGGGGAGGTGCCATGAAATGACAGATGGAAACATTTGTTTTTGAGAGTTTGAATTTTGTCATGACGAAAGTGTGTTTCCTGAATAAAGGCCACTTGACAATGCAAACGGGTAATAGTGGTAAGTGCTATAGAACGCTTTGTCTAAGAATTAAGCCCCTTAGCATTAATAGATACAATCGTCATACTATTTCCGGCGAGCAAATTACTAAAAGAAGGGTGCACTAAAGTGTCGTCAATGTATAAAATGAAGAGACTGATGGAACTGGGAGGATGGGGGGTGGGGGGGGTGGGAAATGAGGGTTAATGTTAAATGAGTAGGTATGTGAATAGAAAAATGGGGGGGTCCTAACGGGGTTTAGGGTAAATTTAGGAATAGGGTATATCAAAAAATAGTAACACTGCTCCAAAACATTTGGGAAGAGGAGCGCCCTATTGGGGGTAAGTAGAGCGCAACAACAGAGAGCAAGGTGCTCCCCACTTTGGCCAACACTATAATCAATAACTTTAGAAATAAGTGAATCACGTAACTATATATTAAAAACCATAGCATCATAACCATTAATCTGCAATCATGGTATTTACTTCTACAGGGGACATAACTTACAGACACCTTATAGTCTGACAGTCCGTTCAATCATACACCGGTCTGCTCCCATTCCCATGATAGAGAGCAGTAGTGTATGTCCCAAACTAAAGCAACCTCCAATCATCCAGTTCGGGGATTGCTGCAACGGAAGTGTATCAAAAAATTCAACAACAAAAAACTTGATGAGTAGAATACCAAATGTTCAATCCAATAAAAAGAACCTTGGGTAGCCAAAGACTGTATACCGCCCAGTGTCTTTGCCTGCAGTCTTCTTGATAAACTTACAACATCCTAATGCAAGTTGTGAGTTTCCTGTTCTTTGATGAATGGTCTAAATGTTGACATGAGGTAAAATAGGTTGAATTTTCCAGGAGGGCTTTTTTGGAATACACAAGGTTGCATGAAATGTTACTGTCCTGAAATTGTGGTAGGTGTTTTATTTTGAACAAAGTTCTCTTTCATATACCTAAAATAGGTCATTGGTAAGGACCAATGTATTCAAAATACAGCATGGTTTTTAGGAGTTTCCTCAATAACATAAATGTAAAGTTTTCAGAAACCAAACAGAACTGAAGATAAAATGTCATTAAGCTGTAAACTGATAAAGATTTCCATAGGCACAGCACCTTATTCATGAAAAATGAAAATGTTATGCAAAATATTTCTTACAGATACTGAAATTTGTATTGACAAAAACATGTAAACAATTTTTAAAACCTGCCATTTTCTACATTGACCACAAAAAATTCTACTATAGATAAAGAATGTACATTGCATTCTATACTTTGCCCAGTGTAAGATGACCCTACAGGCTTTATTTATAAAACTGGGGATCAGACATTCCCTCAAACATAACCTGGTTAGAATGTTCCAGTGTTGGTGTTCGAATTCCGGTTGTCCCTATATTCGACCCGAATATGGCTGTTCGAATTTGGATGGACCCAAACCGAAAAACACGGGATTCGACTTTGCGAATTTGTTGAATGTGTGTGATTTGTGTAACTAACTTTTTTTTTTTTTTACAAGTTATCCCACAATGTTAGGATGTGCAGTCATGGGAATCCTCCTGTCAGTATGGGATTCATTCACCTCTAGTCCTCTGTGATTGGTTGAGGAAAGGAAAATCCTGATGATGCTTGAGCTGTCATCAGGATTTACCTTTCCTCAGCCAATCACTGATAAGTACAGCCCGGGGAGCGTGGAAACCTGCGGTCACCTCTGATTGGAGGTACGCGAGTGCTTCCAATCAGCTGTGACTGCAGGCGAACTTCATCTGAGTTCAGTTCCCACGCTCCCTGGGTTAAGTACAGCCCGGGGAGCTTGGGAACCTGTGGTCACAGTCCCAAGCCCCTGTTCTACACAGTCCCAAATAATAACCCGAAACCCCCAACGCTCACAGCTTCAAAATGTCAGCTTTCCTACCTCTTCTTTGCATTGAAATCATATAGAAGATTCTTGTATAATATAATTGCCTTTAGGAATTACATGTTTTTTTGTTTTTTCTCTTTCATTTCTTTCCTTTCCTATTGTTGTGTAGTATGTGGGCCTTTGCCAGCCAGTCCAGCAGACAGACATGGTTAAAGTGATTGCTGACTGTGCTTGTTTTTTTTTTTGTTAGATGCACTGGAGCAGCTGAATGGCGGGGACAACGTATGCAGCCAATGCTTTCCACACATAAAAGTCTGAGCATGGCAATATGTAGCACTAATACAAGCTTCTTATCCAAAAATGGATAATGGATAAATCTCTGTGTTCTTTTATAGTTGCTGAACACATGTAAAATCATATTGTGAGTTCATGAACTCCAACAACTGTACAAACAATGGTCTGTCTGCTGTTATAATATATGTGAATTAAACACCCTTACTTTATGTACAGTATGTTTCTTTTAGATTGGTTACAAATCATCATGTGTTTTTAAATAGGAATTCAGTCTTTCTGGGCAGTGAGATAAACTGTTGAAATTCATAACCATGACACTCTTTCTGACTTTGGGCTCTATTTATAAAACAGAGAATCTGATTTTCCTCAAACATTCCTTGGTGAGAATCTTCCAGGGCCATGTGTTTCAATAGCAGTAATTGATTCCCACCAGGAAGTGTTTGAGGAAATGTCAAATTTACTAATTTATATATAAAGCCCTTGGTGTATTACCAAAACCGATCATACATTCAGTGGTAGGATTATAAGTAGTATTTACTATCTGGCAAAATGGTTCTTGCCTACTTAAGCATCCCCGAATGCCCATATTCATATTTCGACGACAAATGAGTGGCCAATCAAATAAATAGCAAATATTGCTTCTTTTTAACTTGTCTGGTAAGGGATAGCAGATCTGGTGTACAATGCCATAAAAACATTTTCAATAAAATGTGTTTTTTTCTTTTATAGCTGCCATCATTTTCATGTTCACAGTACTACAGGTTCTTTAACAATAACAATAATCAAACATGGCAACTTCTTGAGCCTATAACATTCATCTGCAGGAAAAGTGCAACCTTGTGATATTCATCTCATTTATGTTGTCAGACATTGTCTTCAAGAAATAATTAGTATTTGTCTGCAACAGACGTAACAAGCTTCCTCTTCTCTTGTTACAGAATTAGTAAAGATATAAAGATTTCTCTACCCACTTTATCACTTGCATCTGTTTGCACTTTATGGACCACAGCATTTCTTACATTTTGTCTATGCCGCAGGTTTCCTGTGTTTTTACCGCATTTTCCCGCATTTTAATTTTTAAAACGTTGCAAGGAGCGTTATCTATAATGCTCAAAATTGTGCCTCAAGGAAACGCATTGATGTAGGTTAGCCCGTTGGAATGCATGGTAATTTCAAACATGAGCTTTTAAAGCCTCCAGTTAAACGCTGGGCAAGACATCCATGTAGACCCAGCCTAAACAAGCTAATTTCCAAAAAGTAATGTGGGGTCAACTCCAATCTTCACTATCTTGGACTTAATCTAGACTGTTTCCTTAGCGTTTAACCTGAGCGTTTAAATGCTCATATTTCTAATTCCTGTTCATTCCAGTGGGCCAGTCCACACCAGTGCATTGTCTGGATGCAGAGTTTGGAAAGAGTTGAAATGCCTATAATTACCCAAACAGCCAAATATGCTCATAAATGCCCAGTATCTCCAACAACATACAAAGGGCCTGATTTATTAAAGCTGTCCAAGATTTGAGAAGATGGGCTATCAGGGTAATCTAGCAAACCTGGAATAGATTTCTTAAAAATCATTTACTATTGGCAAATGTTTTCAGTTCTGGATACATTCCATGGATGGATTACCAAGGTTACCCTACGATAGTCCATTTTCTCCAGTCTTGAAGAGCTTTAATAAACATTAACATTACAAACACATTAACTTTATAAATATATTTATTCAGTATTTGAATGAAAGTGTTTTGTGAAAAATGAAATCAAGCTGGAAGTACAAATTTCCTGCATTCAATTATAATTTCTAACAATATTAGTATCAAATGTAATATATATTTTAAGTTTACAAAACTTATCTAATAGTTAAAGTTTATAGCTCTCTGCTTCTGTTCCTGCTTTATCTAGCTGTCTAGCCTGAAAGTAGGCCAGCTGGCCAATCATTATTTTATTTCTCCTTTTTAGACAAGGCTTTTGTGTGCAAGTCAAGTGTGAACAGGCATCATCAGTAAACTGTCTTGATCAAACACATTTTAGAAATGCTATTGCCTTACACAATCAATTTCACCAGCTTAGTGGGTCTGTCATTTAAAAAAAAGAACGGAGAATGGGCAAGCTTATATTTGTTCTGGCTTTCGGGGTTTATATTATAGATGTGTTCAAACTCTTCAACCAATTTTAAAGGCTAACTTAATGGCTCTGGATGTTCATCAAAGGAACAACTAAATAATAAATAAGACATACATCTTATTTACATGCCACATACACAAGTGCTCTTATTTAATACCTGATACACACACACACACACACACACACCTCTATGCCACTGCCGTACATACCAGGATTTCACAACAGCCAGATAAGTATGTCAAGACCAGATAGGATCGGAGTGCAGCTTAGGTTTGAGTGAGTAGTTTAGCTGAAGGCAGCAGTACTGGGCATCATTTGTAAAATCTGTTCTGCCAACAGCTGTGTGCTAAAAATCTCAAAACAGCATCAATTTTAGGCAGAAAAAAGTCTGAAGAACATTCAAATTTCACAATTTTTGCACATTTTTTTGCACTGTTTATCTGTAGTTAAAGTGAAACTAAACTTTTCAAGTACACTCGCCTGTCCCAATTCCAGCACCATTATCTTCTCATCTTCCACTCACTTTGAGAACTTTACAGTTCCTAGCTCTGCCTTGCTGGGAAAATATTTCAGTTAGGCTCATTTGAGTACCACAGTGTGTCATTAAATGTTGGCTGGTAAAGGTGAAGTTTACCACATCAGTGGTCATCTTGTTATAAACGGTACCCATCTCTTACCAAAAATAATTTCTTTGGTACTGTGCCAAATATATAGGAGTGTATTCCTAAATGTAACATCCACCCACAATTGACACATTTTTTAGAAATAATATAGGATTCTTTGTATTACAGAATATGTAAAACCAAGGTATTGGCAAATTTTGAATTCATATTGGCACCTAATAATTCTGATACTACTTTTGTCAGAAGAAGGGGGTAGTGGGACATATTGGGCAATCCATCCAGGAGTCTAATTGTAAACAGGTTAGGAGCCTCTAATTTTAGTATTAATACTGCAGTTTTTATACTAAATCTACTTTAAATGCAGTGCTCTGGAAGCAAAAGCAACTAAATATTATAGGTATATTTTATCAGTTCACCCACCAATACATTTTTTGTTTACTAACTTTAGTTTATGTTGGAAACATTTTTATTACCTGGTGATATGTATACTTAAATCCATCACAGTGATTTTGTTTATTGTCTTATGTAACACAAACCTAGAATATATTTTTCAGTTTGTTAAACCTGCGCATAATTCAAAATCAAGCAGCAAGCTTATTTTTCTAGCTTACACAAATGTGGACACATGCCATTTTCTAGCTGGATTGTCAGGCATGCCCAAAAATGGTGCCGAAGGTTTTTGATTTCATGTTTGAGCCAAAATGCTTGGCAAGAAATCCCAAACTCTAAAGTAACTATCACATTATAAATGATATTTAAATAACATTCAAAACTTCAGACATCAATAACATATTCCAATTAAATAATGTGCACCTTTCTCATGCATGATTATCTTAATTTTCATACAGAACATAAAAAAATTAAACTGCAGCCTTACATTTCTTTTTGCACACTTGTAGGTAGTCCTTTCCTGCACTGTAAGTAATTAGCCCTATGTCTCTGCATACTGTATATTCCACACATCAAGCATTATAAGTTGCAGCAGGTATCTTGATTGCACATAATTGTCTGTCTTGGACTACAAGAATCATCCAGCCCACTCATGCAGCTCATTTGTGCCGTCACGGTTCTCCTACTTCAGCTATTTGCTTTCTTTTCTGTCATTCATTTAGTCTTAGTTTAATTTCTAAGGTGATTTGTATACAAATACAGTTTGTCCAGAAATACCTGAAATGAGCTGATACAGTGTGTGAAAGGTAGTGCTGTGGCCTGATACATCCCCAGTCCTTGTTCAAGTTCTACTGTCATGGTGTTTGTTTCACACAGTCAGACTAATTTAGACTTAGTGTAATCACAAACCATTTTAGTAAGACATGATACTTAAGGATTGTACCTCCAGTGCTAGAACAGATACTACAGAGGAGCTGAAGTTTTGATTTATCGTGCTGTTAGCAGGGGCAGAGCAGTGCTTATAGCAAATATATTGAAAAACTGACATAGGATAAAGATAGAGATTACAAAAAAAAAGAGAAAAACAATCTGACCCTCCAGGATCCATCTTATTCCTTCTTATAATCAGAAGTGTTTGTCTAGTTTCAGAGCAACCCCCCCCCCCCCCCTTTTCTTATTGTATATTTTTTTTCAACACGCTGCCTTATATTTTATACGAATCACACTGAATATAATCAGCCATAAAAACCCTCTCTCTGTTTTTCTCTTTTTTATTTTTTTGTATTGCAGAGAGTGGTTTAAGGGTTTTTTTAAGGGTTCTTTTAAGGTGCTAAGTAGTGCTTAGCTTTAGTCCAAATATGCAACAAATCTACATTAGGATATATATTATATCAAGCACATATACATTATTTTAACTTAAAGTTTTGCCAAAATCTCAAAAGTTATGCTCTTCTTACTGGAGGCCCAGCAGCAATGCTGAGCTGAACAACATAGCCCTACTACACAAGAGGGATCTACCTTAAAGAGACATCCCTATTCTTAATTTGGTAGAACTTTGCCATAAAGCATACCAGCAGAAGATATTCTCCATGCAACCACTCCTTTCCATCCTCCCCCCTTGTCCTTTTTTTCATTATAGTAAAACCTAATAAAGCAAGGCCATCAAGACCACTATGGTAAAGAATGCACCAAGTATAATTCCACCAAAACATGATAAGTACCCACAAAAGTACATGGATAGCTATTGACTCTTTAAGAGATATTGGTTCCTTCCAACCATTCGCTGCACCTACTCTAAAATATGTTTCCTGTTCATCTACCTTGAAACTACACAAATACATCCATCTCGAGGTTACCTGAGGAAGCCATAATGGCGAAACATGTCAGGCTAAAAAGAGATGGATTACATGTGCATGACTTCAAGTAACTATATGTCTCTATGGACTAAGTAAGATCAAACCACTTGTCGATAGAAGTGTATGTACAGCCTGACATCCCCACTCACCTCACAGAATCTGTTGAGGTTGGGAACAAAGTCTACTTGTGTTTCGTATTGTGAATGCTACTATTTGTATTGTATCAGAGATTGATACTGCTTGAAATAGCTATTTTGAAATACCATTTATTTTTCACTTTTTACTTACAATGAATTTGATTGCATCATTTTTATTAATGTATGCTTTTATTAGGAAAGTACAAGGCAAAACAGCAGAAAAAAAAACATACAATAAATACAAACATATGAATGTCCATCAATTTGTCAGCAGTACAATAGTTATACCAAAAAAATACAGAATCCCAGTATCCAGTACAACATGTTTACATCAATCAGATCACATAGGTTCCCTGTGTACCGTAATGGCTTAACGATTACCAAAAGACAATCATTTTGAATAACAGACCATAATAACCATACCTTTGGACTAAACCTTCATTTTTAATTATATAGGAATATTAAGGGAGACTAACATACTAATATGGGTAAGGGAGGGAGATAAAGGGAGGGGCAGGACAGGGGAATTTGTTTTGATCTTTGAAATCAATCTCTAAATCTTGGGCCCACTTTGATACAAAAGTTGGTGTGAAATCTGGGTCTGGGGCAATCAAGATTGAATATATGTAAGAGACTAAATGCCTAACTGTGCCCTGCTCCATGCATAGTCTCAAAATCTGTAAACTATCTCCTGAATTGACCTAATTCCGGGAGTGAGTGTAGGAAATGGTGAAATTTGCGTATTCTCCAGAATCCAAGCCCTAAATATATGTAGTCATTTCATCAATTGTTGGCCAATTAGGTTTTTGTATAAAATAGCTCACCTGACCGGCTACTGATGTTGTCAGATTTCGGAATTTCGAATCACCTATTCCCATTGGAACTTGACATTACCCATTACTGGTCATAGTGGTGAAAGTGTGGGTGAGATTATGGGACTGGGTGACTGCGCCACCTTTTGAAATTCATTTAGAGTAGCCTCTATCGTTGGATGTACATGTATCTGGGCAAGGGTAGTAGGAACACTCCAAGGAAGCGCAGTCAGTGGGCTCTTTGCCATTTCTTGTTCTAACTTGATCCATTGTTTCTATTCTGAATGTCTAAACCATTCCACTATTCTACCCAGGTGTATTGCCACATAAAACAGAAATGGGTCTGGCACCCCTACATCACCTTTTTTTCGTTGACAGGCGTAGCAAGTTGAAATTGAGCCTAGGCCTTTTTAGAGCCCAAATAAACTGTGAGAAGATTGTTTTCAGGTTTCTGCCGGAATTTTTTGGGAGTGTCTGCATCATATAGAGCAGTTTTGGTAAGAGTACCATCTTGATGGCGTTACATCGACCAAACCAAGTAAGCAATTTCTTGTGCCATTGTTTGAGTTCTCCTTTAAAATTTCCCATCAAAAGCTGAAAATTGTATAGTTGTATAGTGTATAGTTTGGAGAGGTCCTTACATATACGAACTCGAATAAATATGTGATCTCTTCTTTAGCTCACCGAAAAGAAAAAGATGCTCTAAGATTGTTGCATATTTTATCAGGGAGGAAAAGGTTAAGTGCTTCTGATTTCTGATAGTTCAGTTCCTCTAAAACAGGGGTGTCATACTCTGGCCC
>NC_092858.1:60075950-60109993 GCF_032062135.1 Pyxicephalus adspersus
TGGACTGTTTTATAGACGCAGGGAATTGTAGTAGCGGTGCTATTTCAGTGAAGTGGGAGTTTCAGCCCCTCATAACATTAAGCTCCGCATTGGACTGTTTTTTTGATGCAGGGAATCGTAGTAGCGCTGCTATTTCAGTTTCAAGTTTGGCCCGCAACTTTGTCCACATTTAAAATTTTGGCCCACTGGGTATTTGAGTTTGACACCCCTGCTCTAAAAGATTGGGAATCGAGGTAGAGTGGGGAGCCCCCCGGGACAAGCACTTCCCTTATATCAGGATTTTTCCTAATTCTTCTCAGTAGGGGCTCAAGAGTAAGAATAAAAATCGAGTAATAAGGGACAACCTTGCCTGCTACCATTAGAGATCATAGGAGAATCTGATAGGGCACCATTTATTTTAGGTCTCACGGATGGGAGTGAGTATAATGCCAAAATTCAATTTGCACCATTTTTACCAAATAATGCTTGCTGTCATTCTGGTAAAACCAAAGCCTTCCTCATGATCATCTGTGGTGATGTTTCACATAGAGATTAATGTGAATACAGTAGAACACACACAGAAACAAGAATTATGCTGCAACTAATACATTTTCACTGTAACAATTAGGAAAGTCAGCTAAAACAAAAGATACATGCATAAACAATAATTGCTGTGTTTAAAATGGGTTTCCCTTTTGTGTCATCTTAGTGTGCATTGTTGTTCATTAGTGCTCTCTGTGTATTAGGAATTGCATCATTGCTCAGGGTTATTCAGAGCCACTGAGGAACTCTTGGCTGTGTCTCTGCCATCACACACACTGTACACTAATGTAAAATAAATGGCAACAGAAGACCTTAAAAGGGGACAGGTATGTGGTTTATTTACTTGATATAACTATCTCACTTGTAAGATACTTTCCATATGGGACACTTAAGTCCAACAGGCAATCCACTGTCTTTAAATGGCAGACATTAGCTCTTCACATGTCACCAGTAGCTCTGAGCCAGCCAGTGTAGTGTTGGTTTGTGTAACTAAAATTACTTTTTACAGTGATGTAATGCACTCTGTAGTACTCTGCTGACCAGTTGTATATTTAATAGATGTTTAGCAGGTGTGCTTTTATTGAAATAAATGACACCTTCAAAGTGGAATGTAGTAAACAGCACAGCATGTTAAGTGCTTGAGAACTTTTACTCTGTATACTCAGTCTCAGTATACTCAGTATACTCAGTTCTTAGTCTGACACTAATTTCCAATATTTTTATATCTCACAAGATTACTATTTGAATGACTTAATACTTAACCAGGTACTACATTTACTATGCACAGAGTGTACTTCAGTTTTCTGTACTCAAACAAGAAAAATGTTTGTATCTTGTTGTGTGTAACTACATTCTGAACATTACACAGGGACTGTTTACTATGCATAAAATCAGCCTGAGACTGTCCATGGCTTTCAAATGTATTGTTAAGACAACAATAAATTGTTAAGAGACTTTTTCTTTAATGAAACTGCACTTATACACTTACTGCACTTACATCCTTAGCAGCCATTAAAGACTGCAAAGAAATCCTTATGTCCTAGCACATATATAAAGAAATGAAATTTACATGAAATTAGGATTTAGTATCAAAGAACTATTAAAAGCTCATATTTTTTTTAAAACATTCCTTTATTGGAACACAGTTTAGTGGACTTACTGCTGTATATGTGTTTAAAAAATAGGTAAGTTTTTTTGGAATGTTGCTGAATGGTTTGGGGTCTGGACACTGGGTAGTGCCCAAAGGGTGGCCCTTGTGGAAAGTAGTCCTAAAACTTAGGTTTTTACCCAATTTTATTCCTGCTGTTCATTTTCTTTTTATTATTATTTTTTCATCTGATCTTGTATAATAGGTTTTACTGGGATATATTGAAAATAGTAATTTTTAAGCATTGAATTGTGAAGCCTATATACGGGCAGTCATATCTAGCAGTCTTATATTATGTAACTCCAGGTTATTACGTTTTCAAGAAGCATATTCCCAGTGTCCAATAACTCCTATATCATGTTTTGCAGCCTCTGACCATCCTTTGTGGCGTGTCTAAAGTCTTTGACCATCTCATGTAATATGCCTATTGTGTTTGATTATCTCCTGTTGCATGTTTGCAGTCGCTTACATTTTCTGTAGCACATAAATTCAGTATATATTATGTGTGGCCTTTGTTGATGCTTAATGCTCTTTATATGAGGAAAGTCTAACTTGTAAGCAGAAGTCCTAGATTTAATTTCCTCAGTGTCTCTGTCTGCATGTTTATACTCCATGTTTATACCCTATGTTTGGTTTACTTCAAATGTTTAGGTTTTGTCCCACATCCTAAAAACATCCTGGTAATGCACTTGGTTTTTACCCAGATATGATCTAATGTGCCCGTATTATTAAAGCTCTTGAATACTGGAGAGGATAAACTATCAACAATAAGCCTGGGTGATGCAGCAAACATGGAATTAATTACTTAAAAATGATTTGCCATTGGTTGGCAAATGTTTTTTTAATCCTGCACCAGATCTAATCTAGGTGTGTTGGATCACCCAGGTTCTCCCATGAATGTCTATCTTTTCCTGTCTTGACGCCTAATGTGTGTTTCGTCATATGGTGACATTTCTGTAAAGTACATAACTAAATCAAGTACACTTACTGTTACTATAAAAATGAATTAAATATATATCCAGTAATTTTTTTTATACCCCTTGCATTTACTGTGTGGCATATTATTATTATTCTTATTAATAAACTTTAATATGTTTATAACACCACTTAATATTCAGTGCTATACATTAAATGGGGGTTCCAATTGACAAATACAACAAGGACACAGGAAGAAGAGAGGATCCTACCCAAAAGAGCTTACAATCCAAGGTGGGGGATTTAGCACAAAACAGGTGGGGGAATATGGAATGGTGGGTAATGAGAATTTAAGAGACAGAAGAAGATGGGGTGGTGAGCTGGAAAAGATGGGTTTTGAGGGCTATTTTAAAATTAGACAAAGTAGGAGCAAGCCTAATAGGACAATGAAAAGAGTTCCAGAGAGAGGGGGCAGCTCTACAAAAATGTAAAAATCTCCTGCATGTGGTGAGGTTATGAGTGTATGAGTTGCGTGGAACCCAAAGGTTCCTCCAAAAGTTGCTTGAGATCTGTGAGCAATGCGCAATTTGTGACTCTCAGGTCAGTTTGATTGACACCAATTGTCCTTTTGACTCGCTGTAAGGGTGACATTCTTCCCACTGGCCAGCAATGTAAGAGGCATTCATCCCACTGACCACATCAATATTTTATTGTGAGCTATGAAATTTTTTTATCATAGCAGAGGTTCCCCAAGGCCTGATACTTATTTTAAAAGTTCCTTTATCTTATTGGAGACCTAAGAGAGCAGCTAGGGGATTATTTTTCTGTCAGGTTAGAAAGGTAAGTGGGACAAGAACTGCAAAGGATTTAAAGCCAAAGCACAGAAGCCTGTGGAATGTGGAAGCTATTAAGAGAACTACAAAGAAAGGCAGCAGAAGAGGAGCAGTGGGAAGAATGGAGAAATCTAGCTGCAGCATTCATATTAGATTGTAGAGGAGAGAGTTGGGGTAATGAAATACCAGAGAGGAGGATGTTACAGTAGTTCAGACGAGGAGTTTGGAGGTCTCTGCAGACAGGTAGGGGCAGATTTTGATGATGTTGCGCAGGTGAAAGTGACAGGACCTGCAAGTGTTCTGAATATGAGGAGTAAAGGAGAGGGCGGAATTGAAGGTGATACCAAGACAACACGCCTGAGAGGTGGGATGAATGACAGCGTTGTTAACAGTTAGGAATATAACAGGGGAAGATTTAGAACAGATAGATTTGAGTGTCATCAGCATACAGATAGTACTGTAAACCGAAAGGAATATAAGACTACAAAATGGGGTGGAGGAATTACCAATGAAAGAAACTTAAAAGGAGCAGTCAGAGAGATAGGAAGCAAACCAAGAGAGAGCAGTGTCACCTATACCAATAGAGTTCAGGATCTGGGGTAGAAGAGGGTGACCAAAAGTGTCAAAAGCTGTGGAAAGAGGAGGAGGAGAGAAAAGCTGCCTTGTGACTTAGCTCTGATGAGGTCATTGGCCACTTTTGTAGAAGCTGATTCAGCCAAATATTGCTGCACTTGGATGAAATTCTTGTTTGTACAGGTTGACAATTGAAAATCCGGCCATTATTAATCCGGTTCCTTCAGTTTTACGGCATTAATTTCGGATTGCATTTTCAATACAGGGACTGTAGTACACTGTTTGGTCACCTATGTTTTGATGGTGCTGTTCGGCAGAAACTGGCGTTGGGTCTTGCTTGCTGCACTAAATACTTGTTAAGACGTCCCTGCTGTCTGGAACTGTGCCAGATGTCCGCGGGTGCTGCGTGAGGAAGGCTGGCCTGTGTGTAGAGGCAAGTAAAATAAAAAAAACTGAAAGTTTTGAAAATCTGGCAGTCCTCAGTAGTATTGGTGTTTGTATTCGGGCAGACCCCGAAAAACACGGAATTTGACTTTAAAATTTCTTGTTTAAAAAAAAAGAGGTGAACTCTAGATGAACTCTCAATGGCGTTTTTGCATTGAGAGTTAATCTGAGTTCAGTTCCCTCAGGGCTGTACTTATCATTGATAAGAAGGATTCCCAGGGCTGCAAGGGAATCCTCCTGTTTGCGATCCCCAGGCACTAGAGGTTAATTAGCCTCTAGTGTCCCAGGATCGCAGTGGAACTGCAGATGAACTCTCAATGTAGTTTATCCATTGAGAGTTCATTAGAGTTTAGTTCCCACGGTCATCCGGCTGTACATATCAATGATAAGTACAGCCCGGGGAGCGTGGGAACTTGCGGTCACAGCTGATTTTTAACATGTTAGAAACATCTAGGGGTTTTTATATGGGTGCATAAATTACTACATACCCTTTCCTGGTCGTAGGGACTAACTACAAGTCTTAGCACAATAGCAGCCCTCTTGGCTGCATAGGAAAGGATATCTTTATTCCTCTCCTCCCTCCCCATTTTCTTTAGGATAAATAGATCTATACCTACTTGACTAGGTTCTCACAAAACCCCTATTTAGGGTATATGAAACAAAAAAACATTAATATGAAAAAAAAACTGGACCTAATCTACTAGGACAACATTTAAACAATCTTTTTGCTTTGGGCTTGGACATATCAAACTGCATGCAGCCTGAATACTGCTTCCTTTACCCCCCTACCTGCACTCCAACCAAACAAATCATACAATCTCTGCAAATTTATACCCCTGAAAAAGCTTATAACAGGCGAAACGCGTTGGGAATCATGCGACCGTAACAGGTCCCCTTCTTACCTTGTTTTCAATCTTTATAGGTACTTTGTATGACATTGGAAGGAGTCTTATGTCTAGATTAAAGTATCCAAACCCTGTGACAATTACATGCATTTGGATATTGAGCTTAAAATAAATATGTACCTTTGATGTATGTACTAATTGTAACTTGAAAAATACAAACTTGATTTATTTTTGCACAAAAACCTCCTGAGCCTGAAACCTCTTTCTTTCCCCCTCTTCCCCTTATACCTATACTATGAGCTCTAACATCTAGGGGTTCTAAAACTGAAACAGGCAGGACTCCTGTTCCATAGAAAAGATAGTTTAAATGTGTTTAGGGACTTGTTTGGCAAATGTATATACTTATTTATTTACTTGTATTCATAGTGCCAACATATTATGGAGAACAAACTTACTTTAAAGTGGCTCACAATGCAAACTTTCTACCATAGTCATATGTCGTTTGTTTATTTCATAAGAATGAAGCACGCACAGCTTTACTTTGAGTTTCTAAGCACGCAAATTTATTTTCTTTTTAAAGGGACACCATAATTTTACTGCAAGGGTACCTAGAGGAAGATGTCCACATAACTTCAAACATAATAAAATGCCATTTGTCCTACCTTGCTACCCAATGAATTTTTTGAATTTTTTCATTCGTTAAATAACCTTTAATTTTTTAGATGAATAAGTCAATCTAAAGGAAGATGTTTGAATGCCTAAAAACATGATAAAATCATTTTTTTACCTTATCTGTTTAAATGAAATGGAATGTTGCTAGGGTGGTATTTGTGAATCTACTGGAAGATGTTTGAATAATTGAAAACAAAATGAAATAAAAATTGTCTTAACTTTATCTGTTTAAATTGAATGTAGTGTTGCCAGGGTATTAATTATTGCAAGTTGCTGCGGGATATTTTTTAACAGTCTGAACACATAGCTCTAAAGAACAGCAAAAGGATCCGACAAGTAATGCTTCAATGTTAAGGGCTCTTAACAAATATTAGGAGTATGCATATACTTAATTACTTGTACACATGTTAAGTAGTACTTTACAAAGTCCACAGTCATGTCAAAGACTGCCCTTTGATAAGACTCACAATGTAAATCTCCCACCATACTCATATGTCATGGATACTAGTTAAGGGCAATTTATGGGGAGGGGAAGCCAATTAACCTAACTGCATGTTTTTATGATATGTGAGGAAACCAGAGACCTCAGAGTAAACCCAGATAGTGTCCAGGCCATGATTCGCAACTGGGAACAAGCGCTGCAAAGGTACCAGTACTAAGAGACCCCAGACCCCAGTGCACCGGAGACCCCAGAGTTAACCCACGCAAACTCCTTGCAGATAGTTTCCTAGCCATGATTAGAACCAGGGCCAATCTCTGCAAAGGCACCAGGGCTAACCACTGAGTGAGCCATGCTACACAATAAATTGCAGAGAATCTTTCATGCATAGATTATCAATAAATATTTTAGATGCACGTGAATCAAAAGGAAGATGTTTGAATAACCGAAAACATAATGAAATAAAAGTTCTTTTTACATATATATGTTCAAATGAAATGTAGTGTTGCCAGGGTGGTAGTTATTACAATTTACTGTGGGATATTTTTTAACACTACTAATACACAGCTCTAAAGAACAACAAAAGTATGTGACAAGTAATGCTTGAACATTAAAACCTTTTAGCAATCTATGTAGGAATATGCATAAACCTAATTACTTGTACACATATACTGTAAGCATATTAAGAAGTACTTTACAAATTCTATAGTCATGTCAAAGACTGTCTTTCAATGGGACACACAATGTAAAGATCCCACCATAGTCATATGTTGTGGACACTAGTTAAGGGTGGTTTGTGGGGAGGGTAAGCCAATTAACCTAAGCATGTTTTTATGATATGAAACCAGAGTGGTACCATGCAAACACAGGAAGAACATGCAAACTCCTTGCAGATAGTGTCCTGGCTATGATTCGAACCAGGAATGAAGCGCTGCAAAGGTACCAGTGCTAACCACAAAGCTAGCCATGCTACCCAATGGGTTGTAAAGAGTCTTTCATTCATATATTATCTTTAAAATTTGTAGCTGCAAGTGAATCTAAAGGAAAACACTTGAATAACTGAAAACATAATAAAACAACTTTTTTCTTGTTTAACCTATATCTGTTTAGACGCAATGTAGTGTTGTCAGGGTGGTAGTTTTTACAATTAACTCTGAAATATATTTTTTAACAGTAAAAATACACAGCTCTAAAGAGCAGCATAAGGATGTGCCAAGTACTGTTTCAGTTTTAGGTGTTTCCTAACACCTAAAGGGTGTAAAGGGCAATTTATTCGAAGGGGAAGCCAATTAATTTAACTGCATGTTTTTTTGATATGGGAGGTAAACAGAGACCCCGGAGAAAACCCACGCAGATTCAGGAAGAATATGCAAACTCCTTGCAGATGGTGTCCTGGCCATGATTGGAGCTTGGGACCAAGCACTGCAAACGTACCAGTGCTAACCATTGAGATGCAAGTGAATCTAAAGTAAGATGTTTGAATAACTGAAAACATAATGAAATAACATTTTTCTTACCTATATATGTTAAAATGGAATGTATTGTTGCCAGGGTTGGAATTACTACAATTTACTCTGGGATATTTTTTAACATTCTTAATACACAGCTCTAAGGAACTGCAAAAGTATGTGACAAGTAAGGCTTCAACTTTAGGTGCACCTAACTACCTTATTAAGGATATGAAAATTCTTCAATACTTGTACACATATTAAGTAGTTCTTTACAAAGTCCACAGTCATCTCAAAGACTGTCTTTTAAAGAGACTCACAATGTGAAGCTCCCACCATAGTCATATGTCATGGACACAAGTTGAGGGGTGAGTTGTGGGGAGGGGAGACCAATTAACATAACTGCGTGTATTTGTGATACAGGAGGAAAACATAGACCACGGAGTAAACACACGCAACATGTTGAGAACATGCAAACTCCTTGCAGATAGCATCAAGGACATGATTTGAACCAGGAAACAAGCGCTGCAAAGGGATCAGTGCTAACCACTGAGCCATTTGGGCCACCCCACCCACTGGGTTCTGACGACTTATTTATTCATAGATTACCTTAAAATATTTTAGGTGCAAGTGAATCTAAAGGAAGATGTTTGAATAACTGAAAACATAATGATATAACATTGTTCTTACCTATATCTGTTTAAAGGGAATGTAGTGTTGCCAGGGTGGTAATTATTACTATTTACTCTGGTATATTTTTTAACAGTCTTAATACACAACTGCAAAAGGAAATGCCAAGTAATGCTTCAATTTTAGGAGCTCTTTGTTTTAGTGCTTTTAACCATGTAGTTAGGGACATTCATATACTTCATTACTTGTACATTTATACTGTAGACATATTAAGTAATACTTTACAAAGTCCATAGTCATGTCAAAGACTATCCTTCAAAGGGACTCCTAATGTAAAGCTCCCACCATAGTCATATGTCATGGACACAAGTTAAGGGTGATTTGGGGGGAGAGGAAGCCAATTAACCTGACTCAATGTCTTTATGGTATGGGAGGAAACCGGCGTAAACCCATGCAAACAGTCTCCTGGCTATGATTCAAATTTTATTTTAGGGAAATCCTACTTCGCGGTTTTTCAGCTTTCGCGGAAGGTTCTGGTCCCCATTAACCGCGAAAAACGAGGGATCACTGTATATGTTAAAATAGAGTGTATTGTTGCCAGGGTTGTAATTATTACAATTTACTTAGAGATATTTTTTAACATTCTTAATACACTCTGCAAAAGTATGAGACAAGTAAGGCTGCAACTTTAAGTGCACTTAACTACCTTATTAAGGATATGAATATTCTTCATTACTTGTACACATATTAAGTAGTTCTTTACAAAGTCCACAGTCATGTAAAAGACTGTCTTTTAAAGAGACTCACAATGTGAAGCTCCCACCATAGTCATATGTCATATGTCATGGACACAAGTTATGGGGAGGGAAAGCCAATTAACATAACTGCATATTTTTGTGATACGGAAGGAAAATGCAGACCACGGAGTAAACACACGCAACACATTGAAAACATGCAAACTCCTTGCAGATAGCGTCGAGGACATGATTCGAACCTGGAAATAAGCGCTGCAAAGGTATCAGTGCTAACCACTGAGCCAGTTGTGCCACCCGCTGGCTTATGAAGACTCATTCATTCATAGATTACCTTGAAATATTTTAGATGCAAGTGGATCTAAAGGAAGAATTTTGAATACCTGAAAACATAATTAAATAACATTGTTCTTACCTATATCTGTTTAAATGGAATGTAGTATTGCCAGGGTGGTAATTATTACAATTTACTCCGAGATATTTTTTAACAGTCTTAATACACAGTTCTAAAGAACAGCAAAAGGAAATGCCAAGTAATGTTTCAATTTTAAGTGCTCTTTGTTTTAGTGCTTTTAACCATGTAGTTAGGGACATTCATATACTTCATTACTTGTACATTTTTATTGTAGACATATTAAGTAGTACTTTACAAAGTCCATAGTCATGTCAAAGACTATCCTTCAAAGGGACTTCTAATGTAAAGCTCTCACCATAGTCATATGTCATGGACACAAGTTAAGGGTAATTTGGGGGGGAGGGGAAGCCAATTAACCTAACTGCATGTCTTTATGATATGGGAGGAAACCGGAGTGCCCGGAGTAAACCCATGCAAACACAGGGAGAACATACAAACTCCTTGCAGATAGTGTCCTGGCTATGATTTGAACCAGGTACCAAGCACTGCAAAGGCACCAGTGCTAACCACTGAGCCAGCCATGCTGCCCAATGTGCTTTTAAGAATCTTTCATTCATAGATTATCTTTAAATTTTGTAAGTGCACGTAAATCTAAAGGAAAACACTTGAATAATATCTTTATTAGGAATGTAGTGTTGTCAGGGTGGTAGTTATTACAATTTACTCTGAAATATATTTTTTACAGTAAATACACACAGCTCTAAAGAACAGCATGAGGATGTGCCGCGTAATGTTTCAATTTTGTACAGTGCTGCATAATATGTTGGCGCTATATAAATCCTGTATAATAATAATAATTTTAGGTGCTCTTATATTTAGCGCTTTTACCGATGTAATTAGGGACATGCAAATTCTTCATTACTTGTACACATATAAAGCTGACATATTATTCTTCCTAGCGGTAACCCCGAGTGTGATTTGGGGTAGAAAAAAGTTGCTGAAAGCGTTAACCCTATGGGAAGTACGGTAATAGTAAATACAGCCTTACCTGATCCGCCAGCGTCCCGCGCCGTCCATCGCCGCGATCCCTGTCTTCTTCCTTCTTCCTCCGGCTGGCTTCTGCACACGATGAGTCACTGGGGGAGTTCTCGGTGCGTGTGTACGTTGCTGGTGGGGCGGGGCGGGAAATTCAAAACCCATTTGTATTGCATTCAATACAAAATAACTGTATTGAATGCAATACATTAAATTTATATGTGTAAAATCAGTACATTGTTTTTAAGAACATTTATATTACAGTATAAATAATAGTATGAGTATAATATGTATTTTTTTTAAACATTTTAAAAAAATTGAAAAAATTCATATATTTTTTAGTTTATTCAATTTATTAATTTTACATGAGTTTGTGTTTCAAACTTTATTATACACCTACTATTATATTATATTGTAAAATACATTTTCATGAAAAACAATGTACCACTTTTAGACATATAAAACCGGAAAGAAATGAACCGCTAGGGAGTACTTTACAAAGTCCATTGTCATGTCAAAGAGTGTCATTCAAAGGGGCTCACAATGTAAAGCTCCCACCATAGTCATATGTCATGGACACAAGTTAAGGGCAATTTGGGGGGAGGGGAAGCCAATTAACCTAACTGCATGTCTTTATGATATGGGAGGAAACCAGAATGCCTGGAATAAACCCATGCAAACACAGGGAGAACACGCAAACTCCTTGCAGATAGTGTCCTGGCTATGATTTGAACAAGGAACAAAGCACTGCAAAGGTATCAGTGCTAACCACTGAGCCAACCATGCTACCCAATAGGTTTTAAAGAATCTTTCAATCATAGGTTATCTTTAAATTTTGTAGATGCAAGTGAATCTAAAGGAAAACAATTGAATAACTGAAAACATAATAAAACAACTTTTTTTCTTTCCTATATCTGTTTAAGCAGAATGTAGTGTTGTCAGGGTAGTAGGTATTACAATTTACTCTGAAATATATTTTTAACAGTCAAAATACACAGCTCTAAAAAACAGCATAAGGATGTGCAAAGTAATGTTTCAATTGGAGGTGCTTTTGTTTTAGTGCTTTTACCCATGTAGTTAGGGACATGCATATACTTCATTACTTGTACACATATAAAGTTGACATATTATGCAGTACTTTACAAAGTCCGTTGTCATATCAAAGACTGTCCTTCAAAGGGTCTCACGATTTAAAGCTCCCACCATAGCCATATGTCGTGGACACAAGTTAAGAGTGATTTATTTGAAGGGGAAGCAAATTACCTAACTGCATGTTTTTATGATATGCGAGGAAACCAGAGACCCCAGAGTAAACCCACGCAGATACAGGAAGAATATGCAAACTCCTTGCAGATGGTGTCCTGGCCATGATTGGAGCTTGGGACCAAGCACTGCAAAGGTACCAGTGCTAACCATTGAGATGCAAGGTAATCTAAAGTAAGATGTTTGAATAACTGAAAACATAATGAAATAACATTTTTCTTACATATATCTGTGTAAATGGAATGTAGTGTTGTAGCCATGGTTGTAATTATTACAATTTACTCTGGGATATTTTCTAACATTCTTAATACACCGCTCCAAAGAACTGCAAAAGTATGTGACAAGTAATATTTCAACTTTAAGTGCACTTATCAACCTAGTTAGGGACATGCATATACTTCATTACTCGTACACATATACTGTAGACAAATTATCTAGTACTTTACAAAGTCCATAGTAATGTCAAAGACTGTCCTTCCAAGGGAATTATAATGTAAAGCTCCCACCACCCCATTTGCTCCCACCATAGTCACCATAGTCATGATATGGGAGAAAACCAGAGATCCCGGAGTAAACCCACGCAAACACAGGGAGAATATGCAAACTCCTTGCAGATAGTGGCCTGGCCATAATTTGAAAGGGACCAAGCGCTGCCTGGTTACACAACTCTAAAGAATAGATTATGGGAGGTAACCAGAGACCGCAGAGTAAACCCAAGCAATCACAGGGAGAACATGCAAACTCTTTGCAGATCCTGTTTTGGCCAAAATTTGAATGGGACTAAGTGCTGCCTGATTAAACAACTCTAAAGAATAGTTTAAGAATGTGACAAATAATGCTTCAACTTTTAAGTGCTCTTCTTTTTTAGGTGTTTTTAACAATCTACTTCGGGATATGCATATACTTAATAACTTGTACACATATACCTTGGACATATCATTTAGTACTTTACTAAGTCTAATTTTTATAAAGTCTAAAAGGGACTCACAATGTAAAGCTCTCACCGATAAGAAATTCTATTTGCACAGATTTAATTTGAATTTTGAATCACACATTTTTTTTGCTTTCATTGGGATGCCATATTTTTACTGCAAGTGCACTTACAGGAACATGTTAAAATAGGTTACAGGATAATGACATTTTGATTTTTAATAGGATTCTAGGATGGTTTGTTACAGTTGTGACAAGTAATGCTTGAAATTTAAGTGCTCCCAAGTGCTCTTTTTTGTCATTTTAGGCCCTTTGTTTGCGACACTTATATACTTTTTTACTTGCTTTTATATAGTGTAGACATATTATGTAGCACTTAACTTAAGTCCATAGTCACATTATCACTATCTGATGTTTTTTATCACCAAAGGGGCTCACAAGTAGCGAAAGCAGGGATTCATTTTTTGTATTTATTTTTGTAACTGGGACTTTCATTAAAATAATGACACTTTACTTTCTGCAACGCCCTCCATTATTTGTCTTTCATTCAGTGTCTTGCTTTCCTGAATTCTTTTTTTTTTCCTGCCATGCTGATGTCATCAATTGATACACTGTAGAGGTGCTAGATTTGGTTACCATTTGCGCTGTAAAATGAAGTGTCTGTATCACTGAGCATGCGAAAAGCACCTTTTGTGCATGTCCAAGATCAGCCCAAAGGGATACATGATGTAAGTATCCCAGGAAGGTGCAGACTTTCCATTCAGCCATGGGGTGGAGTCTTCTCTTCTTTTTTAAACAAAAAATGTTTAGAAAAAGAAATGCAAAAATAAACACATATTTTACTTCTTATAAAAGAGTTATCTCTCCTTTTAAAAAAAAAAAGTAAAAAATTGTGATAGGTTTAAGAGGACGTATACGTATACAAAATTAAATTTTTGAAATAATGTCAATGTATTCTTTATTCATTTTTTTTACAGAACTATATACAAGTCATTGAAAAACTCCTCTCACTGAAGGTTTTCTTTTTAAAGTTTTGTACCAGTTCTTCATAATTTTGTGCTTTATGGTTATCCAAGAAGTTCTTGACAATCATGACATAGCTGTGCAGGCAGAAGCTTCAGTATCAGTCATGTAACTTGTGAAATTTAAAACATTTGTCAGTTTCCGAATCTGGGGTCCATCAAAGTTTTTGTAAGACCATTTTGATATTTTCATATTCTTTTGTTGAGTGACCAATTGGAATAGATGCATAGCAGTTGTAATTATGCAGTAAAACAGATTTTAAACTTCGAGTGGAACTGTCGATGAAAAGCGGCCAATCTTCTGCTCGGTATTCTGGTACTCCTAAATGGGCTAGTAGTTCAGGGATGTTACAACAGTACATGAAGTTTCCATCTTCACTGAAATATGGTAGGAGTGTCACCTCTCTTGTCCTATAAACAGTTATTTTATCTTCCGGTCTCAGACAGTTCTTTTCTTTTAGCCTGGATGCTAAAAGTTCAGTTGCTTGTTTTGACAGACTTACGTCACGTAATAAATCATTGAGCTCTTCTTGGGAGAACTGCTGGTTTGATGAAACACTTCCTTCATATTCACTTCCACTGCTAACTCCTGGATTACACTCCAAACCCTGTATACCCTCCATGTTGGATACAGGAATATCAGGGAGTGTACAGAACACTGCTATGGGGGGAACATCAGCAACATGCGGCACAGGTTGTCTAGCTGATTCTAAATCAGGGTACTCCCACTTGTTTTTCTTGTAATGATTGAAACCTTTTACATTCACAGTACAAAAATAATAATCATTATGATGATTTTTGGGCTCTCGCCATACCATAGGTACACAAAATTTTAAACTTTTCAGTTTTCCATTTTTCACTGACGTAGACACTTTACACATATTTTGGATACCATATGGGGAGCCCAATACTTATCTTGGTCCCCTAGTTTAATACCAAAATATGCAAAATATGCTTGTTTCACAAATTGTGTAATGTTTCTTCTCTGTTTTTACTGAGAATATTCACCACTAATGTAGCAAAATACATTAGGGCCATTTAAACAACTTCGTGAAGAACTCTTATTTCTGTAAAAAAAAAAAAAAATTATGAATAAAAAAAAGGCAAATAAAAGTTTCATTAACAAAATGCTACATTTAATGTATAATATGCAATTCATCACTGTAAATAAAGATTGATAATAATATGCTGTGTTAATATTTGTTGTTGGTAAATTTGTCTATTCCGATTCCTGTATCACAAGAACTAGAGCCAATTCAATGAAACTTATGTCATTTCTGGATTCAGCAGACCTGAAATACACTAAATTTTTTTTTGAACTGTGGTATATATGCAGAATCAACTTCAGTTACCAGAATTTATTGTCAGTTAATTGTCTATCAGAAAATATCAGAATTTTAAAAATCTGAGAAAAAGGTTTGTGTCTGAAGAACAAGATAAATTGATTGAAAATAACAGAAGGGTAAATTTGGCCTTTTTGTGGAGAAAATACTGCACTGGTCTCTTTTGGGTGCCTGTCATTTGGCCAGAAGTGATGTGAACCCTACCTACGAAAGCAAAATCAGACTTTTAGCATATAAACAATTTCCTAGATTCTTGTCAACAAAAAAGCTCTGTTGTATCTGTTCTGATACAACATTTTCTCTATGAATTTAATCACTGCAGCACTGTCCTTACTGATTTTATATTCATACTGTGTTAGTATTTGATTAGGGTCTACATGGGGTCTACAAAAAAAGAAACCCCTCATTGCTTAGCTCTTCATCATCTGATTTTACCACATCTAGGTGGCATTTTATAGCACAGTGATAGTGAGTAAAGTGAATGTGTTCCTTGGTAAGGAGACAGAGATGGATTTAAAGAGTTTTCTCAAGTTTCCAAAAAAAAAAAAAAACAGTACTTTATACTTGAGATGTACCTGCAGCAAATCAGATAAAATCTGATTTGTGTGCTTCTCAGATATCTTTGTAGTACACCTAGCTAGAATGATTTGTATATGTTATGTCTCATTTGATATCTCCTAAGAAATAGTGTGAATTTACAACATTCAGCTTCTGTGTCTGGGAAGGATAAAGGTTAATGGAAGAGATAAAAAAAAGTTCTCTAGTGAAATAAATGCAGCTTATTGGTTGCAGTCTCTGCAGCATCAATGGTAAAATTGCTATAAATGGTGATCTGCAATTTTAGATCTGGTGCAGAAAGCCAAGTGTTTACTCAGCAGTACAGAGACAAGCAACCTTTTTACTGCAGCTGTTGCTGAGTTCCATTCCCCATCACCTTCAAGCAATCTCTGAGTACAATTCTCTGAGTTGTATTTCAGCATCAGCAGCTGGAATAGTGAAGGTTGCCTTCCGCTGCAGTAGTGATGCAGATGCTATCATCTGATTGTGATGTAGGTGACGCTGAGAGTCTGTAACGGAAATTCCATTTTCTTCAGTATGGATGCACTGTTGTTTTTGCACACTAGTTCTGCTGTATTGCAATGTCAATCACAAGCTGTGAGCCAATGCAGCCAAGCCAGGAATAAGGAACTGCAATGTGATTGGTTGTTGTACACAGGGAGGGATAGGAAGGAAGGGCTGCAGTCTTTCAGCAACACCGTGCAATCCTCTCTCTCCCTCTCTGCTTTATCATCTGATGGGAAAATCCCCTGGAAGGGCAAAGCATCTCTGCGCCTGCCAAAAAAAGGGAAAGGGACAGGACACTATATGCTGCAGATCATTTCTTAGTGTAGCCAGATGCTGCTGTGTCCGAAGAGATGTGGATAGACAGTGCAAAGGAATAACCAGTGCTGTTGCAGGTAAGAGGATGTGTTAGTGTCCCTGAATGTAAGAAGAGTTTGCTGCAGTCTGCTGCATACAGTGTGTTGCTTTTACAAGTCAGGATCAGAGTACTGAGATGAGGGCAAACAGCCAGAGCATAACATAAACTATGAATAACAGATGGCTTCTCTTCTGCCTATTCTGCCTTCAATTTAAGCTGCTCTTTGTGCTTTAGTAACATACAAAACACCTTGTGCCAAGTGTTGACATTTCTTTGCTGATGGAGCTGTGAAGAGTAAATCATACCACACTCATTTATATGTACAGTCACAGAGCACAATTTCATTTTCCTCTTTAGATACTTTGTAGACCTTTCTCAATATGCAACTATCCCTTGTATCTATACTGTGACTACAGCTGGAGTGTGCAGTGACAAAATAAATATCATTAGAGTATGTTGGAATAACTGCAATAATAACGCCTACTGCAATTATTCCATATTCATGTAATATTAATGGGAACACACAGCCAGGAAAATAAATTAGTGGGCAGATTTTCCATGAGATCTCTGCATTGCAACCTGTATTTTTTAACTTTCTACTTTCTCTTAGACCCACACATAGATAAGAATGCTCTGTTTGGTATTTGGAGTAAAAGGCAAGAACTGCCCTTGACTTGCAAGACATTTTAGGCCTCAACTGATACAAGTATATAATCTGCTTCTGAGGTTTACTTGTTATGATATGTACCATGCAGGGCAGAACCCTTAGACAAGATAATAGGAATAAAGGCATAGCAGACAAGTTTACAGTAATGCATAATGATACAGCTGATAACCTTGTGCTTAGTGCTGGCTTGGAAGATATCTTGCAGTTTGTAATATCCTGATAGTGAGCTCTACATATTTCTTATATTTTAGAACATTGCATATATGGAATCATTTACTTCAGATTTTCTGTAGTCTTAAAAAAAACTCTTAGATGAAACTGCAGAACCTCTGCAGTATGTTTGTTTTAATTGTTGTGCCAATATTTAGGAAGAAAAGTGTGCAATGTCATGATTCCCGTCAATCCATTACAGTCAATGAGTGGCTGAGATGCTTTTTTTATTCAGAACCAGGATCCTGTTAGCAATGTTTTCTATTCATGAAATAAAATTATAGAATATATTTTTACATATTATAGATTTAAGACATAAGTATATGGAACTGTCAGTGTTTGATGTTGCCAGGATTGGGAATTTGTAATTGTATAAATGCTTCTTTTTAGCATTGTTGCACGGGGACAGAGCCACATTGTGTCCATTAGGTTGGCTTATTTTCAGGGCCAGTTCATGTGACACTTTGTAAAATTTGGGTTGGTCAATGTAAATGAAAGTAACATTTTTGAAATTCTGCATAGCCATGCAGCATTTCAGATGCTGAGCCGTATCACAGCTCCGTTAGTGATAATTACTTGAGAGAGAGAAAATGTGCATGTTAATATTCTGTCGGTTGTAATAGTTTAGTATTCATAGTTGGTTGAAGAATAAACTATTAAAAATAATCTTTGTGAAATTGTTGATGGAAATGAAGCTGAAACAGTTAATGTGAATATTTTTTTAAGCTAAAGTTTTTTGCCCCGATACCTTTAATAGTTGCTGTTTTCTTATTGTCATTTTCTATGGGGTATAAAATCATGTACTTTGTAACAGGTAAAGCTATGACTATCCTTCAATTACATGTGTAAGTTGCTGACTCTGATCCCATGTTGCTGCAGGGCACAAAAAGCAACCTACCAATCTTGGAAATGGAAATAAAAACAGAAGGTGCTGTTTGATGCTTTGGAAAAAGATTTCCAAAAATACAGCTGCTATTTTTAATTTTTGCTCTCACTAGTATTGCATTATGAATGTAAGATGGACCTTCTCCTTTTTTGAATTTTTAAACATATAATGATGCAGAGCAGTAACCATAGAAACTAATCAGCACTGAGCACTTTAACTACATCAGCTTAAAATAAGTAAAGTAAAATGCAAGATTTGACACTGACAATTGGATGACACTGCCAGGTGCCCAAATGTTCTCCCTGATTTGCTTTAATACTGGGAAGGTCTGGCATTGAAACAAGTCTGTGTGATTTTAAGACCCCACCCCTTCCTGCAGCACACTTTTGGATTTTTTAAACCTCCCATAAGTGATGAGAGAGTACTAACATGCAGGGGAATGCAACCAATAGTTTTTTGTTTTATATAGAACTCACTCTGTCTGCATCCTAGTCTTCACTTTCATCAGGAAGTTAGAAGACATCTTTACACTTAAGTTAATTGAACTTCGCTCTCAGACACTTGTCCTGGAATGGATTTCCTAAAAGTAATTTGTTATCTGCTTAGTAAATGTTTTGAATCCTAAACTAGATCCATTCCAGGTTTGCTGTAATACCCAGCTTCACAGATGAAAGTGTATCCTCTCCAGACATGGAGAGCTTTAATAAATCAGGCCCATAATTTATTGAAACATTTAAGCACAAGAAACATGCATGAGATATGAATCTACAATTTTTACAAAAATAATAAAGATAATATCAAAATTGTCCTATGTTTCATTTCTACACACGTTTAATATTAAGATTAAACAGGATTTATATAGCGCCAACATATTATGCAGTGCTGCACAAAAAAATTGCTTCCTCAGGAGGCATGGTACATCCAAGAGATATAATAGTATAGCAAACATAACAATAAATGTCATTATATTTATTACATAACATATGGTGTTTTACTAATATGTATTATGTCCCCAAAATGCTAAATGATCAAACTTACTTCATGGATCTCATCACACTCAATATCCACCAAAACAGTCTAGCAGTATATACATGCATATTTGACTTTGCAGAGGTCTTGCACAACAGTATTAAACTCAGCATATTGCATTGAAATTGACATATTTTGATACGTTTAAAAGGAGGATTGTATTGCACAATTCTTCAAAGTACTTACATTTTATCTTTCTTAGTTCAGACATCTTCAGATCCCTAAACAATTTATATTATCAACCATATTTGAACAACCAATTGTATCATAAAAGGTTAATTTGCTACGTCACAACATTGGCAATCATTTTTTCTCCTGGTTCAAAACTGCCTAAAGTGAACCTGCGCCCAGACTATGCAAACTAAAGTATTTACATATTACAAGCAAGCAATAAAAGCAGTACAAACACTTTAAAACAAGCCTGTACCTTATCTCATCTATATGAATTGTGGGGAAAAGTTATGAAAGGCATTGAAATCATTATTTAGCTGTATTTTCTATGTTAGAAATTGTTCTATGCAGCCTTCTGTAAACACACAACACATGCTTCTAACTGTTGCAAACTAAATGAAAAAAAAATCTTAACAGTACAAGCAAGTACTACGATGTCTTTTAGGGCTCATTCTCGCTTGCAATGATTTGCATTGTTATTCCTTCCTAATGGCACCACAAATCGGCCTTATTAGGCTACTGCAGAGCAGCACACTCTGTGTGTCTAATTTCTGTGCACTGTGGTATATAACAATATGCATAAAAATGTGTGTGCATTTTGGAAACAGCAGCACCCAATTGTTGGGAAGGATGGACTCCCACTCTTGTTAGGATTATGCCAATACTTTAATATCAAATGTCACAGGAATACTTAAAAATGTATATGTAGCTAAAACATATTTTTTTAAATGAACTAAAACAAGAGTTGGTTAAACTCTTGTGAGTGTGTCAGTGTCTTAGGGAATTTTCCTGTTTCTTTGATGTGACAGAAAGTGGCTAGAAATCTCTACAAAACTAGGGTAATTCTCCTCTTGGGCATATAATGATTTCCCCTAACCCCTTAGCAACATCGATTGATACTGGTGAAAATGGTTATCAAAACAAGTATTGAGTTTTTTGGGCATTCACAGCTCTTAACGGACCTGATTTATTAAAGCTCTCCAAGACTTGAGAGGACTCACTTTCAGCAGTGAAGCTGGGTGATCCAGCAAACCTGGAATGGATATGGTCCAAGATTTAAAACCATTGCTAGCAAATAGCAAATTACTTTGAAGAAATCCATTCCAGGTTTGCTGGATCACCTGGCTTCATTGATGAAAGTGTATCTTCTCCAACCATGAAGAGCTTTGATAAATCAGGCCCATTGTCTCCCCACAGCATTTTGATTGGGTTGAGTTCAGGACTTTGAGTCATTGCAACACCTTGATTCTTTGTTTTAGCCATTCTGGTATAGGTTTGCTTGATGTCCTTGGAATGATTCTTCTGTTTCATGATCCGATTTCAATCAAACTTTAGCTGTCAGACAGATGGCCTCACATTTCACTCTAGAATACTTTGGTATACAGAAAATGAAAAATGCCCTGGTCCTGTGGGTACAAAACAAGTCCAGTATAATATATTATTAATATATTGTAAGTGTCATGAAGCACCTGCTTGGGATATTTGGTCATGAGAACCTGAAGGCTCTTAGCCTAGGTATTAGCATTTTTTATCTGTGGAAAGCAGAAGTTGATTTTAATCAAACTGTTTGATTTGGTAAAGACATATGACTGATATGAGAAATAATATATGATTGTTACAGATTGACATAAAGATACTGTTAGCTTTTCAGTTAAGCTTTAAATAGGTGTATTAAATATCTCCTTGGGTTATGCACTTCAATTTGCATTCCTTTATTACCTATTTATTTTCCATTTATTAAGTATATTGTTTTACTTGTTGTACACATAACAATCATAGTTTAAAAAATCAGCCACCAATAGGAAGACTGCTTGGCAAAATAATACTCTTGACCCAGTGTAAATTCCTGTCCTGATCATATTGATATATTAATTTTGTTTGTGTTTAGAGGTTGTGTTTCTGCTGGAATGCATTTTTAGTGAGTGTCGTGAATGGTTTACAGAATTTCAAGCCTATGTCACGGGTCTCACATAACACCTCCTCAGTGTGTTTTCTTTGGAGCCCATATTATTTTTCCTGTCATTGCTGAAAGCTGTAGTAAGCTGTATTACCCCAATGCCTGGACAACACAGGCATGTTGTGTTTTGGGGATTGTTGGAGATAGTGATCTTAAATACAAAAACAGAATTAGTTTAGTAGCTTGTGGACTAAATTGTAACTTGTCGAGGAACTGTGCCTTCACAAGTTTGGGCAATTGAGGTTAAAACAGATTTACATTTTTTATTAAAGCTCAAATCTAAAGTGAACATTCTCAACTCTTTTTGTGAATAACCCCTATAACACACAAGCTCTGAATACTGCAAATCATTTATCAACATGACTGCTTTAGGGGTAAACAGGTATAATATTATGAATCTAGATTCTGAAAGCCAAAGGGAAAAATATGTTATTGTATGTAAAGAGTTGCTGAATGTCCGAATGGCCTTGGTGTCTACAGTTACAGAAAACCCCTGGCCTTAGACTCTAAAGTATTACCATTAAATACACAGTTCAGATTGTCTGTTCTGTCAAAGGCTTTAAAATTCTTTCAGATAATTTTGTGGTCCACATATGCCTCCTGTTCATATTAACAGTATGTATATTGTCTGTGAATTCTGTGGAATGTTACATTTGGTTCTCGCCAACGTAATCATAATCCAGTATGAGGAAGATTTTTATTTCATACATCTGTAGCTATTTTTATATCCCCTTACGTACATATAATACAGTAATCCTGGCACATTGGTTTGGAACTTTATGAAGTCATTTTACTCATGATAATTAATTTATTTGACATTACATGGCTGACGAGCAGAAGTCTGCTATTGGCTTCTTCTTGTTTGTTTGCGCACTGCTAAATAACTCTCCATGTATGGCTAGTTGCCTGGCTGGAGAGAAGCAATACCTCATCGTAGGCATAATATGTTGGCATAAACTATCATCACACTTCATAAATGTAAGTCACAACTTTTAGTAGTTGCTTTTTTTTTTTCATGTCCAATGCTGGTGTTTTAGACAGATCAGACTATAAAGTGTGTAAAGGAAATAAATATGCAGAAAATATATAAAGATCATTTCATATTTTGGTTATGCATACTGTGTAAGATAACATTTAACTGACAGTTTCAAATTTTCAAATTTCTTGTAGCAGATGTGTAGTGTATTCAGTTTTAGCACATAGGCAAAACATATTTGCCTCCATTAGCAATGTACCCCTTTTTCTTATCTTAAGGGGGTTTTCAGGGTCCTTTATCCCTGTATGCTACATCAGTCCGGCCATTAGGACCCAAACAGCCAGTGTAACACCAGTGCAAAAATCGGAACTTCATCCAATGTTGCCAATACTTAAGCAGTTTCTACTATTTTGATTACACAGGCAGTTAAAAAGCTCAGGCCAATCTACCAACATCCTTTTTTATGTGCGTACACCACATAGTGGTGTTGGATGCTTTTGATTTTTCTTACTTCCAATAAAGTCAACAACTGGTTGCATGTGTTTGAAAGTGCTAAAAAGAGCTGTGTTTATGGCCAGTTTAGGCTAAAAAACGCATCCAGTAGCACTTGGAAAATACCCAAAAACATTCAAAAATGGTTAAAAACGCCTAAAGGCATGCCAAACACCCCCATTGACATGATTTGATGTTTTTATGTGTTTTAGGGCACATGGGAAGCTTTTCCCCCTATTTTTCCCCTATATCAAAAGACATTAGTATTAAATGATAGATTTTTTTTCCCATGTGGCCATACAATGCTCTTTGATAGAACTTCAGCCTGGCAACACATTTTATTTCTAACCACCCAAGTTATATCTGAAAAGTGTATGTGTATTACTCATTTAGGTTACATAATAAAAGCTGTCATACAAATAGATTTATGTAGGCAGGGGGTTTTAATACTCTAGGGCTGATTTTGTGTTTCAAAGAATTGTATATGTTATGGCTATAGTTCTCTGACAGCTCAATGCAGTCTAAGGTATCTCCATAGATTGGGACTATTAAAACTCCATTTCTGCTTTTTCACCACAAAAATATATACATATATAATGTTTGTTATACATATTTTTTTATCTTAACTCCATCATGCTCAAGGACACACATGTATTTTTTCTGCATAAATATTGCATATATGCACAAAAATACCAGCTTAATATTATATATGTATTTTAATTTGTATGTAAACTTCTAGTATATTGAAATAAAGAAAAGTACCTAAAGGTTGCTGCTTCTCAAATTTTTATGTGACACACTTCACAGAAGTAATCTGCTTTGTCAGACATACAGTAAAGTCAGAAAATTACATACACTTAAGGTGAAGACTTTAAAACTCACCTTTTAATCTCTCCACAGATTGTATGCTAACAAACTATACATTTATCATGCTCAATAAGACATCTGCTTTGTACAGGTCAAAAGTAATTGTTTACCTGAAGCTAAATATTTTGGGTAGCCTTCCACAAGCTTTTTACAGTAAGTTGCTAGAATTTAGGCCTATTCCTCCAGACAGAACTGCTGTAACTGCAACAGGTTTGCATGCCTCCTTGCTCTAACACAAGTTTTCAGATTTACAGATTAGAGTCAGAGGTTTGTGATTACCACTCCAGTACTTTGCCCTTATTGTGCTTAAGTCATTTTGCCACAACTTTGGAGGTATGCATGGAGTAATTGTGCATTTAGAAGATTTGCAACAGAACCTCAACTTTCTTGACAGAGCTCCTGAGGCATTGCCGCAGGATATCTTCATAATGTTCTTTCCTCATGATGCCATCTATCTTGTGGAGTTCACAAGTTTCTTCTGCAGCAAAGTACCCCCATAGCATGATGCTCCCACCCCCATGATTAAAAGTTGAGATTGGGCTCTCACGCCCCACTCTCAAGCCTCACCCTTTTTCCTCTATATATGACACGTGGGTTTATCAAACTAAGGGACATTTTTTCCAGAAAGAAAGATCTTGTGCCATTGAAAACTGCAGTCTGACTTTTTTTTGTTATGGCTTCTTCTTTGCTAATCAACCTTACAGGTCATGTCGATATAGGACTTCTACCTATGGATATAGATAGCTGTCTACCTGTTTCCTCCAGCATCTCCACAAGGTCATTTGCTGTTGTTCTGGGACTGATTTGCACTTTTCATATCAAAAGTATGTTCTTCTCTAGGAGAAAGAATGCATCTCTTTTCTGAATGATAGGGTACATTTCTAAGGTCTTTTGGTGTTTATCCTTGTGTAATATTGTTTGTACAGATGAACGTGAAATGGTCAGGCTTTGGAAATCGTTCTCAAGTTTCTTTTGACTTTCCCATTATGTCAATCAAAGAGGCAGTGAGTTTGATGGTAGGCCTGAATATGCATTTATGTATACAGTTCGACCCATTGGAATTGTGATATAATCATTAAAAAGTGATATAAGTTGTCTGTAAACATTGTTGTAAGAAATTACTTTGCCCTTCACCAAGTAGATGTCTTAAACAGTATTCAAAATGTAAAGTTTGGTAGTATAAAATCTTCAGAAGGGGTTAATGGCTTCACCCCATGTATATGCAAACTGTTGACTCCTACATTATCCTTCAAAGCAATTTCTAGAAAAACTACAAAAAAAAAATAACAAGCATTACATTACAGTGTACCAAAAGTTCAAAATGTTATACTACTATCATACAGTACTTCTTCAAACTGGGACATGCTGGCAGTAGAATACATTATCATGGACTGGCCTACAATTTTTTGTTTGCCAGTGTGCAATCTTCCTGTGAATGGCAGTGCATTGGTGAACGACATCCTGTGTCCTTTAGGGGTCTCCAAGAAAAGGATTTTATAGTAGGTTGTACAGAAATGCATTGTTTTTCTCATGGGAAGTGACCATTTAATTTGCCTAAGAGATATATTCTGAATAAATATTTGTAGAAACCAGTTTCCTTTGTTTGAAAAGACAACAAAGACGATAAAATGTTGTCAAATGCACATCACTGTCTTCATATATAAACATATGTTGTATAATGTATGAATTTGCTATTTTCTACTTGGATTAAAGTGCTTGTCTAAATGTTGCCAATTTAGTATAATGTTTGTGAGCATGGTGAGATATTTACATATTCAGAAAAAATAATCTGTAGCGCTAAACTCTACAATTAATTGGAAACGAGAATCTTAATAAATTGGTAAGGAGGTTAAGCACATTAGGCTGAATTGTTTTCGAAGTGGCTTGTCTAATTATTGTGTCTGCAACATTCATCCATTTCTGAGTCACTCCCATGTCCTGGATGAATGCCTAGAATATTACAGCAATATGTTCCCCAATTGGTTATTCTGCCCATATGCAGATCTTCTCGGGGAAGGCAAACTTTTTTTTTCATAAACACAGAACAGAGAGCTGTATTATGCTGCTTGTTTATGTGACACTTCCTCGTAGGATGGGTGGGGCCACTCTTTTCATCTCAGTCTTTCAACCGGCTTGTAGTAATGTCACCATTTTTTTGTGTGTCTTTCAGGTTTGCTGCTTTTTTGGTAAGTGCCTTTCTCAAGAGCCACTTTTTCCAGTAAGGGCTGCAATTCTGACTTTTTAAAACATCTGAATGCCAAACGCCGAGGAGCTTGTCCTGCAGCTGGATTTTATCTTCTGTGTTGTGCCAATGACACTTCAATAACAGCATTGGGTTGACTGACATCCTATTCCAGCATTCTCACCGCAAAGTGTCCAAGGAAGTATATTATTCCACAAGGGATAGCCAATAAATTACAGTAACTTTATGGAAAACAGATATCATCAACATTTTCTTCCGCCTAAAGTTTCTTACTTAGTGGACCCTGAACACGTTGTCTTCTCAGTCAGAATTGTTTAGGTGGAGCAACTTGATCGATGACTGACTCTGTGCTGAATATTCGGATCTTCTCATGCTACTTTTTGTGTTTTGGACTCCCTTCAGTAGTTTATCCCAAAAAGCAGCTATATCTTTATTTACCTAGATTCTGTTAAAGAAATCTCTGGACTCCAGCAGACATAAACCTGAGAGTTACCCATTAAAGTCTGGTTTCTCCAGCATGGCTTTGAATGTAGCCCCAGTAAGAGATACAAAATGGCTAACACTAGAGGTATGCAGGCAGTTCCAGAGAGGAACTTGTTCAAGATCTGATGAGGAATGCAAATTTGCACATCCACCCAAAAGTTGTCAGGTTGAAAATGGACGTGTTATTGCCTGCTTTGACTCCCTTAAGGTAAGGAAGGTTTGTTAATACATTTTATTATTTGTGTGTTTAAGTAGATGAGTGTATACCAATTCTTCGCTGTATTTATCTAAAGTACATTTTATAAAATATCTATTTTGTGATTTTCCAGTAATAACAATGTCAGTAACTATGTTGCAACTCATTATAATATATATAAACTGCTTGTGTATTTATGAATCTGTGGAAGTGCATATAGAAACAATATACCACTAAACCGTGTAAAATGAGAATATACCAATTATGAGATGCTAATGATATACTGAAATATAAAGCAGACAATATATCTTTGACATTCGTGTAATGCCATTTGTCTGAACTTAAACATGCATTTAAATCTGCTAAAAGGTTAAATATAACACTGTTTTCTGCATTCATCCATATGTTACTTGTCAATGCTTTAGTTTCACAGATCCACCTTTCATTAATCACCAACAATTCAGAATAAATAGCTAAATAGGTAAATGTACACATGAATGTTTTATTAAAAGTCACCAATGCTTACTATTATTAGCTTTGTATGCGTCCTCAGTCTGCTAGTTCAAACATATGGCCAATTTAAAAGATAAGTCTTATCTTAATCAGCAAATTTTGAAGGTGCAGTTTTTGTTAGAATTGGATAATGACCTTATGGCCTTACAGAAGTAATCTTCTTATTAGATATTTTTTAACAGTTGATGCTGTCTAATTATAGATGTTACTTGTAATCTGCAGCTGTTTCAGTCCAAACATATAAGGTTTTCTAAGTGGCCATCAAAATTTCAGCTGACTCTGAAAGCATGACCTGTACTTTTAGGACCCCTAAAAAGAATGTTTTGTTAAATGTCTTGAGATACAAAGTTTTAGAATATTGTAAATATTGTAGAATATTGTAAGGCTAAAACGCTGTCATATTAAAAATGTAATCACAGACCTAAATAGCAAACACATACTGTCAGCTGTTATTACAATACAAAATTTGATTCAGTCTTGCACAAAATTACGTTTTGTCTATTACTATTAGACATAAAGTATCTTAAGTTGAAACTTTATATATGTAGAACTGAAGAGGCATATTTGCCTCGGCAGAAAATGTTTAAGATAAAGTAATATTAATATAAATAAATATGTATGTCCAATGTCAATTAGTATTTTTTTGCAGAAATACTATATGGTGAGGTTTATTTCTATGCAGTAAATATACCATGGGGTCAAATTGCACATTTTTAACTTCCAGACTTAAAACACAGCCTTACCACATACGAAAGGAGACTGTGCCAAGTGTAGACTGCAAGTATCCGATTTATCATGTGATTTATAGGGTAAATACCAGTATCATAAAAATAATTTTCCGATCTGGTAAAAGCATATATTAATTATTAAGGGTAAATTAATTTTACAGGTGAAATATTCACTGATGAATGTTTGGTAAATATGACATCCATGTCCTGTCCTAAAAAAGGAACCTTTGGATGAAAAAAAAATCTTTCAGTAGCTGCACGTTTAGTCAAATACTCCCAAATATGTCAAGTTTCATTTGCCAATTTTTATATTTGATTAATTTTGCCTTATTCTATTTCAAGCATCTCATTTTATCTAGTGACCCATTCAGCTTTGCATGCAGTGTATGTAATATTTTTGTTTTCTGTATGGAACAGCACATTGACAACTTCTAGTTTCAAACGTTTGCTGACAACATTTTTTCCAGACAACCACCGCTCAAGAGCTATGGCAATTGTTAACAGAAATATATACTTCCTCGGATATATGGTCATACTTTCTGGGCTCTGATGTATGAAACTTTTTTAAAGTATGTTACATTTTATTGGTTAATTACAATAAATCCCTAATACAAAAAAAATCTGGCGGTGCTTAGTTATATTGAGACAGAAACACTGCCGGTGTGCACTTGGGAACTGCAAACCACACTGGGTAACCAGACTTGCAAATCTGCAAGACACAAATCTTCAAACTGCAAAGCCAATACTGACTTTTTGTTTTTGGAAACCCCAGCTCCCCCCAGTTCCTTGAATTAGAATTGTTGGGACTGCAGTTGAGCCCATGGCAGAATAATGCAGGTCACCCTTACACATGTCTTATCCAGCTAACTGTTCAATAATATGTGACTTAAGGCCAGCTTTAGAGTCATGCAGGAGAGCCTTCCAAATATCGCTTTGCCCCTAAACACTGTAGAGTTTTGATCATTAGTGATATGGCATCAATTTTGCTGACCCTGCTATCAACAGAGCAATTCCAGAGAGGCTGGTAGTAAAAGATCCTGACACTGAGGACCAATTGTCAGTATCAAGATTACCTCTGTGACATGGCCTCATTCAGGCAAAGTGGAAACAGCTGCTCAGATCTGAGACTATTACTGGTAACCTGGTTAAGACATGATTATTTGCATACATATTTAAATGTCAAAGTAAACATAAAAGCACTGTAGAAAGACACATAACGTTCATTATAAAACATTGTCTGGTTTGGAAGATGTATGAGGTAATGTTGAGTACAATTACTACAATTTACCTATGTATATTAAGTGAGTGAAGATCTAATATCTGAGGATCATGGCAGTACTTAGGGGCACAGCAAACCAAAAACGTATCTGATTGTTTTTCACCTCCAAGATAATCCAGCTTCAAGAAGTCCTGCTCACAGTGTAGGAGCATTTCTTTACATTGCTGTTAACTAGATTTTCTTCCTGTTTAAAAACAAAACTGAAATCCTGTTTGATGAATGAATTTGCTTGTTTTGTAAAATTGCTAGAAGTTCTGTAATACAGTTTTGCATAGGCTACGGGAAGTTAGAAACATTTTGTCAGGTTTTTATATCTGTCCCCTTTGGAGATAACTTCTCATTCTGGCAGGAAGTCAGTAGGTACAGTCAGTAGGTAGCAATATATACCTACAAGAAGCTTATATCCAAGATAAAATAAATAGTTTCTTCTGGAGTTAGACTTTAAATAAACAGGCTATCTAGTGCAGCTGTCTATAGTTCTCTTACACCCCCACTCTTGTGCGTTAATGGGTAGGCATTGCCTATGCCCCTGTAATGTATTTCTGGTCCAAATCTCTGTTAAGCGTTGTTGGATTTGTAGATGTGATAAATGCAGTAATTAGACTAATTGCCATTTTTTCTGAGAAAAAAGCAAGTGTTCTGACCAATTATATGTTTTAGCTCATTTCACTTTGTTCATTTTTACAAACATGTGTGTATAAATCAAAGCTTTAAATGCTTCCTGCAGGTGTGTGGTTTGTTGGGACAGAATAGGAATAACAAGGTTTTTTAAACTTTATTCCCCTAAGGGCCAGTGTTTACAGGGTTTTGGCTTGTGTCCATAGAATCAGTTTGATATCAGAGTCAGATGCACCTCAAATTATGCAGAATTCATTGACAGGCACATTTGACCTGCGGGTGACCTCCTTCTGACTCGCATTTGACCTGTTTGAAGAGTGTTTTGCATTTTCTTTTGACCTTTATAGGTATAAAAAACTTTTTAAATGAACAAAAGCCTATCGACCCAGGCCAAAATGAACAATGAAAAGCTCCCACATAAATTTTTGCATATACAATAACATATAAAAAAAAGGGTTATATATATATAAGGGTTATATATACATATATATATATATATTTATATATATATGGAAGTTTTTTTGGAGAACCAGCCTACACAGAAATTTGTACATTTTTACTATTGTTATTAGTATTGACCCCGAGTGGAAGTTATCCTGATATATTAGATATTATATGCGCTTTTAAATCTGCTGAAAATACAAGCAGTATTGTGAACTTAAGGCAAAAGTACATTGGCATATTAAAGCCAATGTGCCTTGTGTAATATCCTGATGAAATAATACTGGTCCCCAACAGTAAGCATGACTCCCAGCCATACGTTTGGGACCTGCCATGCTACTCACTCTTTGCCAATAGCAGCACTGGGAACCACAAGCCTATTCACTTTGAAGACTGGCAATTTGTGACCCACTTGCAGAAAGATTTTCCAACAGGTAAAATAATCTCTCTACAATATAATAATTGCCATTCAACTGCCTGAGGTGCTTGTACAGCTTATCGCTAAATAAGATTTGAAGTTTGTTTTTAATGAGTACTCTATGACCAATTTTACTGGAATCTTCTACTTCTGACTACTCTTTCCTGGGTCTCTGGCATCCAAATATTAATGGTAAGATGGATTGTAATGTGTGTTGCCAGTAGCTGTCCAATACTCATAACAAGGGCAAGAAAAGCACTGATGGCTACAAAAATTGCATCTACGTATGATCACCTGTATATTAAGTTTTGTTCTTCTAGTAAACATGGTTTTCTTTTGCTATGCTAGTGTGCTACAACTGTCAAAGAATGCAGATTTGCTTCGTAGTCTACGTGACTGCCTGATACTGTATGTTTTAACATATGCAATCTAGTGGGGTACAAATGTTATTGTTATATTTTATTGAATATGGAGAGAGAAGCAGATTGTCTTATACTCACCATATACAGGATATTATATGGGCAGAAAGCCCAGTCTGCAGTTTAATTAGAACTTTGCAGTTATTGTTGGGTGCAAAGTAAAATAATTAGAACAATGACATACTTACAGCCTATTAAAATAGATCTCTTCTACAGGATAATTAACCTTTAGGTAGATTGTATAGTACCATATTTAAATGTTCCCCTTTGAATTGGCATTTGCCTGATATTAACTAGGTTATTAGGTAAGTCATTTGTTTGTGCATACTGGGTAGATTTTTGTGAAATCGACAAACTCATTGCAAATAACAAGCAATAAGCATTTCTTAGCAAACGGAGGAATGACAAAATACTTTTGTGAATTGTGGATTACAGATTTTTTCTTTATTTCTCTTCATTAATACATGATCCTTATATGGTCTGTTATGTGTTTTTTAAAAAATTTGCTATACTTTCCAGGACATGTATAACACTAACCTTTGTCTAAAAAATGTAGCATAATATGCTTTGTCTATCCTTGCTGGGCTACCAAGCTGGTAATCGGGAGTAAAATTACCTAATTTCCTTTTCAACAGATGGAGAGGTTAAAGTAACAGGATTATCACATTAGGTGCACCTTTTGTAGCTAAAAATATGGTTTAGATTTCTTCCAAAAGGCACATTGTGCTTTTTTTAAAGACAAAGTATTACCACAGATGTAAGGATATTGTGTGGCTTTTATAACTTAAAAAAATGATATGCAATTTTTATAGATATATTGTCCATTTAAAATGTATTTTAAAATTGCAGGCAAACATATGTATATAAATATGTACTTGTAGTTTACTTTAAACACTTTTATAATAAATGTTTTGAAAGAACTAGGTGTATGTTCCACTTACTTCCCTTCACATAACAGCCATACAGCCATATATGTTTGTTACTACATCACAGATCCCCTTGTCTGCACTGTACAAGCACTCTTTAGCTGCATGCCAGCCCAATGTGCATTCAGAATGTGTTTAATAGGGTAGGGGTTTTTTTTTAATAGGATATAGGAATGAGACTGTTCTGTCTAATTAGTTATTAACCTTTTAATCCTTCAAGCACCAAGGAACAACACAAAATACAAAGTAACCCAAATAGTGCATAAAACAAAAATGACTCATAAAAAGTCATAAGCATAAATAATTAACTCTATATTATAGCATACATATGGCTCTTTTTATAAAAGAGGGAATCTGACATTCCTTGTGGGAATCTTCTAGGTCCATGTGTTTTTCAACGGCAGTAACTGATTCCCACATGGGAATGTTTGAAGGAATGTCAGATTCCCTCTTAGAGTAGAGCCCATAGTAATATATAGATATATAAACAAAGAAGGGTGGGATCAGCACATTAGTGCTGCTATATCCAGAAATGCAAGGCATTCACAGGGCACTCACAGGTCCTAAAGTAAAGTTATATTGTAATTCATAGTTCTGATGTTTTGGTGGCTGTACCCCATGTGCATTACAAAAGGTTAGGGTAACTTACCACAAACACATGATTTGAGCAGAATGGTTGTTGTAGAAGGTAGTGAGTAGGGATGAGCGAGAATTTCCTCGAACTTCCGTCCGGCGGGGAGCTCGACCTATCGGCGAATCAGAAGGCCGTTCTCGCTTACATTTTAGGTAAGCGAGAATGGCCCGATTCACCGCAAGATCAAACTTAATATTCTCGCTCGCTCATCCCTAGTAGTGGGACACTACACAGCACACAGCAACTATTTAACATATTAGCACCTACTTCTTTTCTACTTCTCTAGCTATAAGATAGCAGCAGTGTTGAAATACTTCATTTTTTGGAGAATATACCCTTTACCAGCCATATGTCTGAAGGGGTAGGGTGCATGCAGAGTGTTTAGATTTAGGCGGATCCTCTTGTTCAGTAAATAGCATGTGATATTGATCATGGCCAACATGTATGTGTCCAGTACTGATTAGAGCCTGGAACTGAATTTTGTCCAGGAAAGATAGGAATTTCAGCCTTTCAAACATTATTTTTTTAAAAACATTTAGGTTTAGGTCTGCTTTGAGGTTGCCAATGGATAGAACTATCCTAGCATCCAGTAGATATCTGTAAATATCTTTGTCTGGTACTGCAGACCTTGGTTGCTTAGTAACATAGGCTTTTAACAGTTTATTACCAGTTACAGTAATAGGTATTCTAAGCAGTCTTTGATTTGTCATACTGATAAAGCAGTTGTTTCTTTTTTGGCCAGCACTTCAGTCTTGTATGTAATGCTCTGTTATACTACAAAGCTCTCAATAATTTCTCTTTCATAATGATTCAGGAAGGGTACAACATTTAATTGCTTTTCTCCTTAATTAAAGAAATATGGCCAAAATTAAAGGGATGCATAGAGGCTTATTTTTTTAGAAATACAATTTCCTTTGGTGACCAGTTGTTCATATGGGATGATGTTGCTTTTTATTGTACTAAAGAAAAAAAATCATGATTCAACCTGTTACCATTGATTTGTTACTGATTTGTGCAAATGAGCTAAAAAGAAAGGATATCATCATCTATGATATAGTTAAAAAATATGTCTTTATTGTTTTTTATACATTTTTATTTATGTAAATAGATAAAAAGGAATTACAGAGGTCATCAAAAAATACCATTAACACAGGTTGGTGAGATACAGAACTCAAAACAAAACATGGAACAGTTCAACCAAATACTATAAAACCAAAATTAATACAATGATGACAGAACAATCTAGTGCAGGGGTCTGCAACCTGCGGCTCCGGAGCCGCATGCGGCTCTTCAGCCTCCTTGTTGTGGCTCCCTTCGGCTGCCACGGGGAGATCTCTGATGG
>NC_092858.1:60110957-60153682 GCF_032062135.1 Pyxicephalus adspersus
TGTTGTAACAGGTAAAATTAAAAAAATATTAAAACTTTTAAAAGTTTATAAACTGTGTTATGTTTTGCAGCTCCAGACTATTTTTCTTTGGTGGAAGAGGAGGCAAAATGGCTCTTTTGATAGTAAAGGTTGCTGACCCCTGATCTAGTGCTATAACAGACAAAGTGAGAACTCTTCCTGTAGTGACTGCAGAGCTCTAATATTTTTTAATCCACCAAGCTACCCTGTAACATAGACCTCACTGTCCCCCTAGGGCAGATAGAGAACACACAAAAGTAAACAAGATAGAAAAAGACAAAATCTTTAAGGTCTAATGTGAAGGGTCTGAAAGTCCAGTCATTAGTTTTTACTTGGCTGGCAGGCAGGATCACTAAGTCACTGCTGGGAGGAAGGAGCAAAGTGAGTTGGGTAAAATTAATATTCTATAAAATATTAAAATAATTACTCTACTATTAGGAAATGCTCATCTGTCCCGCAACTCTGTGCTGTGCACTATCACAGTAATAAACACTGTTTGTTCTGTCCAGCAATGTCATTTGCAGCAGTCAGGAGAAGCAGCCCCTGCTTCCCTTTTGTTGTGCAACCTGATGTATTTTTGGCATCCCCAGCATCCATTGTTGGGCTATGCACAGCTAAAGGGGACTCTAAAAGCTGATCAGCTCCTGCCTCTGCTATTGGCTGCTGGGACTTTAAAACCTCTCTGCTTCCAATCAGCAGTGCCTGTCATAGCGTCTGCTTGGCTTACCTGTGCTAGAGTGATTTTGAGTATTTATCTGTTACCTGTGCCTGACTATACGTTGAACACTGCCTGGACCGACCTTTGCTTGTGACCCCGACTCTGGTTGTGCCCTTCCCTTTGTACCTCGCTTGGTAGACTAATTTCCTGTGTTTTGACTTCGGCTAGTTTCTGGGTTTCCTGATAATTCTGTACTCTTTATATGTGGGCTTCTGGTCAGCTGCTGGCCTATCCCCAGACACCATCCCTTGTGCATCAAGCCCTGGGGGCAACCGAGTGCTGGGACACGCAACCAGTCTCCCGAGGCTGAGCGGGGGCTGCTATAGGTGAAGACTGCGGCAATAGATTGGGGGACTGGTATCTGGAGAATACTGGTACTCACCAGGCCTTACATCTACAATGCCAACACTTAAATGCTGTGAATATTTAAACTTCCAAAGTTTGGCCACAATTACATTTTAAGGTGCAGTACATTTCTTATGCATCCAGCCATATAAGTTTCAGCAAGCACTGTTTTTTCTTTCACTTAACCAAAATGGAAGGGTGTAAATACATCCTAAGCATCTGTTCATATTATGACTAATTAACATTTTCAAATAATTAACAATCATGTCAGTTAAAATGAATTTGTTATGAAGAAATATAAACTGATGTTAGATGGTCTGTAACTACACCGAGCATCAGTGATCTATAATTCCGGCCTCCCGTGGATTCTGCTGAACGTGTTGCTTAGGAACACCACACATCCAAACAAATATATGACCTGTGTACTCTATTCTAATGTATGCAGCATTGCAACCAAAGCAGAAAACATAATGATCCCAAATCATATTGCAACTCATGTCAGTAATAAACAACATTTTACAGGCTGTACACACACTGAAATTTTAGTCATTTTATACATAATCTCAGCCTCTACATGGCATACAAGCTTTAACTTTTAATACAGGTAGTCCCCGAGTTACATATGAGATAGGGACTGTAGGTTTGTTCTTAAGTTGAATTTGTATGTAAGTCAGAACAGGTACATTATTTTAATAAATGCAGTTAGGACAGATGTTTGTCTCAACGTATTATTAGGTAGTGTGGTGTCAGTTACTGGATAAAATCCTCACTGTGAGTTATTCACAAACAAAGCAAAAAAAAACTTAATGGAGCCTAGACATTTATTAACTTCTGGAGCAAGCTGTGCTTTGATGCAAAAAGTAACAACTGTAAAGTTTGTCTTGGCCATTAAAGAGTTATAGGAGCTTGCAGCAAAGTTCAGTCTCAATTGTGTTTAGCAAAAGATTTCTTCTGCAAGTCATGCAAACTGCCCCCTCCCCCATCCAAGCCTCTGCCCTGCACAGGAGGGAGCAGGGAAGCCCGCTTCGTGTTTAGGAGTCGTCCGTATGTTGGATGTCCTTAACTCGGGGACTACCTGTACAATATTACCTATAGTCTTGCTTGTTGCCACCCTTTCACGCTGGCTTCTGTTGGAGACAAGTGGACATTTCAACACTCCTCACCACCATCAGGAAACCCTGAGAAATGTTATACAGCCATTGCTGGAATATACACATGTAGGCTGCATAGAGCTACACCTTTCTCTAAGCAAAATGAGCATTCCCAATTTTTATATCAACCTCACAGTCTGCTTTGGCATGATGGCAAAACTAGTTTCTAGGCTGCAAGTTGCCTACTTTTTGCTTTTACTTGTTATACCACAGGACTGCATTTTACTACAGACGTGTTTAAGTGTATGGATGGAATATCCTAAGCCAAACTGGTAAAATTATAATTTAGTTAACCTCTCTTTTGTGTCTTTTAGCAGATTGTAGTAGATTTTGACCTGTGAATCTTTATTACCCTAGCAAAATCACCATATTGTGTCCTATATTGTGTTACTTTCATGTTTGTCAAAGACTGCATCTTGAAAAGGAAAGGAAACCACATATGAACTCAGATAAATAATTTGCTTATTGTTGAAAAATCACTTACACTACCACCATGTACCTGCATTGTCTGCTTGTTTTATAATTCTGTAATTTCAAGGTACAAACACATTCCTCTGTAGTATTGTTTTTTCAGCAGGCATCTTCATTGACCCAATGATTCTGCCATTGTGTGCAGTTTTTTTTTTACTTAAATGACTATACTCCCTTATAATAGAAGCCAGAGTCTGTAAACTTTGCTTATCGTCTCCTTACGGCCAGATCAGACACAAAGCTGACTCAGAAGATATTTGCTCAGAAGGATAAAGTGGCCCAGACTGCCCATGAGCGGCTTAGCTATCTGATACATGAAGATCTGTTAATATACTGAAATAAAGCCGAGATGGCCATCTGTCAGTATGTTGTGTTATTCAGCACCTCCTTTTGGCATGTAGAAAAGGCCTTTCATCAAGCTGTGAGATGTAAAAGTGTGAAGGGGACCTGCTACGGAAAAAAAGCCCCTGAGAAGGCTTTAAGCACAAGTATTTCATACATCTGTTTTCTCATTTATTTATGTGTCTGCCAGTTTATCTTGATTTAATACATGGGATAATCAGAGTACTATTTTGTTTTACACACATAAACCTCTGAGACTTCCAAGAGGGATTTACATACGTCAGGGCTGTACCACCCCCCACCTCAGTGTGCAATTACATAAATGCTATACTAAATGTTATCCTTTATATTTTATAGGAAGATTTGAGATTATTTTGTTTTTGTGTGGCTCTACAGCACTATAAATAGGTGTATTGTTATGGAAAAATAAACATTTGATAAACATTGATGGTGTACAGAGAGGTTTCACAAATCTTACTGTCCGTATTCCAAATAATAGTAAAATTGATCTGACTTTCTGTGCAAAAGGCTAAAAACAGTTTCCTGAGATAGTTAAGTTAGAGAACAGAAGTTAAAAACACACAGGAAGTTACTGAGCCAAAGTGCATTTTACTATAAAATTTGTAGTAACCTATAACAACAGTCAGGCAATAGGCTAATAGGCTAATTGAATAGGCTAAGCTCAAATAATAGTTAAATAGTTAGTTTTCTACAGTTTTTTTAAAGAGATAAAATGTATGCAAATATATATAATTTTTTTATTAAAGTGAGAGGCTACAGATTTTTTACTGTGGCATTTACCATTCCTTGACATCTACTGCTGCCTGCTGTACAAAGCTAGCTAAAACACTGGGTTTTTGGACAATTTCTGTGGATCAAAAACACCTGCTGTAAAAAATAATGCTTACAATAGTAGGCAAACACGCGGAGACAGTTGAGCCCCATAATTTGCACTTGGATGCTGCATTAAAGCGGAACTGCCACTAGAATTAAAAAAAAACACTTACCTTTACTTCCACAGAGCCCCGATCTCTCCATACCTAGCCATGATCCGGTCCTGCATTGTCCTGGTTTAGTTCTTCGTCCCGGCTTAGAGGAAGCGCTGGATGCCGCCATCTTTTTCTGTCTTCTTCCTTCTTCTGCCTATGTTACCCACTGAGCAGACACGAGATAGGGTGACGTATCCTCATGTAAATGGGAAAAATGTCGATCTCATTGTGCATATGTGAGTTTGGCATTTTTTTTTTTCCATTGCGGGGAAAAGCTCCTTCTGCACATGCCTGAGACAAAAAAAAAATACAAAAAATAAAAATTTTGGTGATTGGTCCGCTTCAAGAAAAAACACTTGTAAATGCTATCACATGAAAACAGTTGTAAAAAATAGATAAATAAAGAACCCCTTTTCTAATGAAACCATAACTCCCCACAGATCCTGTAGGTTAACAGTATGCCTAAAACTGCTTTCAAAAATTTAAATTTAGCCTGTACCTAGTCCATATAGGATAAAGAGACAGAGGCTTTTTTCTTTATTATTGTGAAACATAATGGGTGCCTAGTAATATTGCACAAACATGCTTTTGGATAACATGTATATTTAAAACAGAAATAAATAAAGTGCATTGCTGTTGAGTTGTAAATTTAACTTTGTGAATAAAGTGAAACTGTGTTAAATTTGAATATTCATAAATGTGTAGATAAAAAAAGAAACAAAATTGTTTTCCATCATTAAATGATTGAAGTAAACAGCATCAGTTAATCCGTGATGTGTTAAATGATGGGATTTTGTTTCTAAGAGGACTTAGGCTCATTTATTTCTGACATGTGTATATTTTATTTATATTATAATATTATATATTTTTATTTTATTTATTTATGTATTTATTTTTAATAAGATATATCAAAATAAACAATTATGACACTTCAAAACTAACTTGTTTTAGTATTTCTACTAGTATTTTGTTCACTAATCAGAATAAAATATGTTAACGCTGAACTAGGGAAATGTAATAACTACTGTTAAAGTAGGGCACCCCTGCACTGCAGGTGTTATTGTTTTAAATATTTATGTTTTGTATGTTTTTTATTTTATAGTTATATTGTTGTATAGTTTTATCTAGTGGAGCTTTAAAGCCATATTTACTACCTTCTCCAGGATTTGCCCCTAGAGATCTTCATTGATAATGCAAGACTTTTGCAAGTCAATATCCCTACGGCCAATGAGACGGTGAGGAGCAAAGGCTTTGAAGGATAGGATGCAGCCCATGGGAGCATTTTACATTTTTCCTAGACAAACAGAGAAGCCCATTGCAAGTGTAGTTTTTAAAACCTTGAACAATGCATGATTGAGCGCTGTACATACAGCACCATTGGAGAGGAGAGGGGACGGACGAGAGAGCGGCGTCCCTCTGCTCTCATTCCCCTTTACTTGTATTGCAGTTGTTCCATCTGCCAGGATGGATCCTTGAACATCATTGGACGAGCGCTGTAAACATGTCAGATTCTCATCCAATACCAGCCCTGAATCGATGGTTGGACGAGAATCCAACCAATTGACTAAATACACACTGTATATGAAAGCTATTTTATCTGCTAGTGAATTTGCAGTTTTGTTCAGACAACCTTTCCAGACAGCACATCCAAGACCTCCAAGACCTAGGGTTCTGCAGAATACACTATAGTCTAGTCCAGACTGCAATACAGCAATAGTCTGGTTCAGATCTCACTATGTTGTGATCAGCAAGTTTAAGGCGATCTCTGAGCTCCCTCCATATCAATAAACATGTTTCCTGCAAAGCAATGAAACCCTGATTGGTTTAGAGTTTTGTCCTTGCCTCTGACAGTGTGAAGGTGCAGTGCAGAGGATTACAGGTAGCTGACAATAAAGGTTTAGGGGAGCTATCTCCATATACTGACGAAAGAAAAGAAATTGCATCTTAGTGGATAGGTGCAAATTAGTTTATTCTCTCCTACCACAACAGTCTGAAGAGACTAATTCTACATACACACATCAGGTAATGGCTGTTCATGCATGGAGAGGAGAGGACAGCAGGGTGCCACTCATTCTTCCACCCCCTGCTCTGTCCATTGAACAGAACAGAACTATATATAGAGTGCTCCTTCATGCATCTGTCACTGGAAACAATCACAAAATGTTGGTTTCCAGGGATTTCTGGTTTCTGATGTCCATCTAACATCTGAACAAGGCTTTAGGCTGGACAGAGTCTGGGGGACTATTTCTCTTTATTTCCTTTTCACAGTGCAGGTGTTTTGGGGTACTATATCTTTATTACATGTTTCATTTTTTGGTCTGCAATCACTGAAATTGTCAGCCAGTAGTAAGCTTATAAAGAAAGGGTACATATTGGCAGTTTGCATATAGTTAACTGGGCATATAAATATGTTTTATTTCCTTAATTGGGCTCCCTCTTGTCAAGTGTAATTTATTTACCTAATCTTTTATTTCCTGTATATGTCCTTTAATAAGTGCACGTTCTAACAGTACAATATTTTTCAGGGACGTTGCTCAAGGGAGAACTGCAAATATCTTCATCCGCCAACGCATCTAAAAACCCAGCTAGAAATAAATGGCAGGAACAATCTTATTCAGCAGAAAACAGCTGCTGCCATGCTTGCCCAGCAGATGCAGTTCATGTTCCCAGGTACACAGCTGCAGCCAGTGGTGAGTACACTTACATACTGAGCGTGTATACATGTAATCATCTGCATTGATTTACTTTCTGCATTGAATGTAGCTGTAATTCCTCTTTTCTGGTACCCTAAAATACTAATTAATCAATATTCTCCTGGAAAAAGTCACACAAGAAAATGAGAGACAACAGGATTGTCATGTGTCTTTCAATCAATGATGACACACAAATGTGAAAAGGCATCACTATGCGCACATGTGTGTTTGTGTTCCTTTAAACTTACTATAGCAAAAGTGGATAAAAGTTGCTGTATACAATGATCAATTTGTTTTTGACACCATAAAAGCCTGTGCGATTTTCAGGTAATACATTTCCCTATAAACACATTTATCAAAGTTGCTTGCAATGTTTTTTTTTTTATTATTATTTTAAGACTGAAAAAAATAATACTGTACCTTTATATTATTATACATCCTACCTGATATTGTTTTGTTAACATCCTGTTTTTTACCAGAAAGAAAGGGGGTGACACAGAGTAAACAAAGAGGCTTATACGACATCAAGAAAAAAAGAACAATTCAGAGAGAGAGAGAGAATCAGCATCAAGACCTTAATCAAACATGGGGAACCAGAAACCTGGTCCACCCAAGGAATAATCTCAATTATCTTATGAGTGCAGTGTCACTTAATTCCTGTCCTTGAAAACTTCAGACCCCCTGGCTTCCCAGGGTTGGCCACATACTGTAATACAAGCAATATATAAATATTTGGGACTTTAAAGGCACCATATGTTCAACATTTTTTAACCACCTGAACGTTTCACTGATGTCTGGATTTCTGTACCAAAAGCGGTACACTGTTTTTCATGAAATTTTTTTTTTTAAATTGTAGACCTGTAACGTACAGAAATATGTCCGAACAAGGGTCCAGTAGATATCCTGAATATAATAAAATTGCCGAGGGACGTGTACATGAACGCCGGGTGTTCTAATTCTTTCCATACTTCCATGCAAAAAGGAAAAAAAAAACATTTTTTGCATGGAAATTTATTTTAGATTGTAGGCTATAATTCTTAAGCATGACTCACCGAAATATGTCCAAAATTTAAAAAATTTAATAATAAACTTTAAAAAAATTTTTTATAAAACATTATAAAAAAAAAATCTTTAAAAAAAAAAAAAAATAATGTATAATGCAATGGAAATGTACAGTAGCTTATATGATATATATAATACAATTATATATATATTATATAAAGATTTATTTGTATTGGACTCAATAGAGCTTTTTTGTATTGAGTTCAATACGAAGTTATTTGAATTTCCTGCCCCACCTCCGCCCGCACCGACGCATGTAGCAACGTCACCGGGAAACCCCGGAGATCATCACTGCACACGCCAGATGAACACAGAAGACGTCTCTGGAGGAGCTGTGGGGACAAGGTAAGTATTTTTTTCAGTTGTAATCCGATTGTCATACAATGTTGTATGACAATCGGATTGCACTGTAACGCTTGTTTATATTTTTAGCTACCCCGCACCTGGTTTGGGGTAAACGATAGTAGCAAGTTTTCTTACCCCGAACCAGGTGCGGGCTAACGGCCCGGGTGGTTAATGTACACAGTTTTTTTTTACATTTATTCATTATTGGTATCTATATTGGAGTTGATGTGTTAGTATACATGCTGTTATGTTTTATTCAAATGTTTTTATATTAATTATTTGGTCATATCAACTCCATTATAGATACCAAAAATGAATTAATACATGTTAAAAAAAAACTGTGGACATTGGGAAATGTTGAACATATGGTGCCTTTGAAGTCCCAAATATATATATATATATATATATATATATATATATATATATATAGCTTGAAATACTAAAGTGTTAATTCACATTGGGACGTGGCAGTTGTTGATGAATCAAACGTAGGGAAATTTTAAAAAATTTATTAATACACATACTGTAATAACCCAGGAATAAATAGAAAGGAGGCATACCCCTATTGCATATAGTTGGCACTAAGGTCCCCTGTATTACACTGAAAAACTGGATGTTCAAAAAGCACAGGGATTCTGTGTGCAAATACAAGCATACCGAATAAGAACCTAGGTCCGTTGCCCTAAAAAGACAAGTAAGCCAAAAGAATGCAATGTGGGAGCAATGGGACTGTTTCTTCCCACACTCTTCCAACATGTTCCCCAGTTCCCCTACTAAGGCCATAACTCTAAATACTCATTCCTATTCAGACCACAGTCCATGCTGTAAACATAGTTAGATACAGCCTCCTCTTCCTTACTATGTACCATGTCTACTAGTTATTACAATAAAGTGGAGATAAAAGATGAAAAGTGAGGGTATAAGAGAGAAATGGGTACTGTGGGGGCTGAGCACTGTGTGTGCAATGTGACTGTATATAGTACAAGGATAAAGTGAATAGTAGCATTCCAATCCCACCACCACCATTAAACTCATGTCATCCTAGCAATCTGAGAAAACCCACTAGTGGTGCATAGTAAATAATGGCATGCCATCAATGTACATCAGCAGCAATAATGGCAATAATACAGCAAACTCAGGGAAAGAGAGGATAAAATTGCATATGAATAGTAGAGTCATTTCCCAATCTTCAGTGGAATTCTTGAGGTCAAATATTTTGTATTTCAGTAGAATTTACTGATTGGTGTATAAGCCATCCAAAAGTAGAAAGCACGTATAAATATTTACCTTTTCAAACCCAGTGGCCTATTGGTAGATAGCAGAGGCAGTGTATAGACACCTAATATAGGTTCTACCTGTGTTTGCCTGGGTTTACTCCTACATTCCAAAAACATGCAGTTAGATGATTTGGCTTACCCCTATATTGACTTTGGACTGTGTTAATGACATATGACTATGGTAGGGACATTAGATTGTGAGCCCCTAGTTAGCTAGCTAGTGATAAGACTGTGGAATTTGTAAATGGATGTGTAATATTTCAGTGCTATATAAATGCTAATTAATAATATATACTCATGTACATGAAAACATTTATGAATACATGTAAAGCACACAGCTACCATAGAATATTGTTTTGGGTTCCCCTCACAATTTCTGTTATTCCATCACCCCATTTTGCTTGTGCAAGTGTTTGTATAAGGACTACAAAGAAGTAGAAAACTCATGAAGTTCTTTCTAGCTTTGTATACAGTAACTTATGCTTTTACAAGTTTTACAATTTTTTTCCAGTCCCTTGAAAAACATAAAGTAGTTATATAACCAAATGTGCAATTTTTTTTCAGACTGCTAAATGTTTCACATTAATTTCAGACTGAGTATGTTTTTTTGCAGTTGCACTTACTAATGTGTTTTATTTCAGCCCACATTTCCTGTAGGTCCAGCATTAGGAACCAATACTTTTAGCTTTGCTCCATATCTTACTCCAATGACACCAGGTGTTGGATTGGTTCCGACTGAAATACTGCCCTCTACACAAGTTATTGTTCCGGGAAGTCCACCTGTATCAGTCGCTGGTTCTACTGCTACTCAGAAACTTCTCAGGACAGATAAATTGGAGGTACAGTTTGCAATGTATCCTTAGCACTTTTTTTTTAAGCAAGAACCAGCGATTCAGAAAAGACAATACTGAGATAACATTTTCTAGAAGTACATGTCTTATATTGTCAAGAAAAAGTAATTAAAAAAATAATTCTACAGTGTAGTTGAACAGAAGGTTGACAATCCATCAAAGAATAACATTTTTTGTGTAAATATTTGTGTAATATTGACATTGTTGCCCCTACTGTGCATTCCATTAATGCAAGGAGTCACCTGAACGATATTTGGGAAGATATCTTCCTGTGCTCTGCAGAGCTAGGACTGGTTTATATTTTCCTTTAATCTGCACATTACAGTAAAGGAAAGAGGGCCAGGATGGTGCACAGATTTTTCATTCCTCAAATTAAGAAATTAAGAAATTTGTGTGAAAACAAGAGCATTTAATTACCTGATTCTTACCTTGTCTGTGTTTACTTTTACCCGATTAGATCTTTTTTTGTAGACCTAAAAACGTTATCTTTGCAAGATGGATATTTTGCCAACTTTATATTAAGCTTAGTAAAGTTTAAATGCCCAGATGTGTGTAATGTGGAAGGGCAATTTACATATCATATGTAGGGGCAATTCAAAAACTAGGATTTTGCTTGTATGTGATTGGATGATTACAGTGAAAGCCGCTTTACCTTATTTACTTAGCTAACTGAACATTCATTTTGGTAAATGTAATTATTTGCTTTTTAGTAATCCTAATGAGCTCTGTAAATAAAATGTGTCTTTGTTATTTTCAAGTGCAAGGTAAATAAAAGAAAAAACATAGGATTACCACCAGATTGGATGAATAAAGGAAACATGGAATTAGTGTACTACACTGTAGGATAAACTACTGCAGAGCAAAATTAGGGTAAAGTCTTCTGGGAACCCTAGGCTTCTCTCAGCCAACAATAGGAATAGGGACACAAGTTCCATGTTCTTCTGATTTCATTTACAATTTGATATTTACCAATAGCCAACATTCACAAAGCAAGCAGAAGTCAAATTAGTCATAACAATAAAGTGACTGTACAATTTTTTAGTCTGGACAATAAATTATTAGTTTGTTGTATTCTGGGGTAATTTTTAACCTTTTGCTGTACTTCTTATATACACTTAGGTTTTAAAAAAATACCATAGTTTTATTAATCTCCTTTTTAATGAATATTGAAATGTTTTTGAGTTATTGTCATTTCAAAGCAATTGTTTTTATGGCATTTAAAAATTATTTGAATGGCCTTTTGATACAGCAGTACCTTTTCAGGCTTGTATTAACAATCCAATGAGTGGTGTTGGCCAGAAGTATGGTCCTTGACACAATAGCAACTGGTTAAAAGACAGTAGGGGGATACAAGCCCAAACCTAGTATATTCTGCAAATATGACATATGCAACAAATTAGTTCAAAGGATAACTGAACATATAAAACATTGTAAATGTATTATGGGTAGCAAGATACAGTGAAGGCACAGGCCTGTAAATGTAAGCTGAATTAAGTTTGTAAAGACACCACACAATCCCTAAATATATAAAAGTAGTGAAGTTTCAGCTGAAACCTGGCTTTACACATTCAATTCAGTCTTGCTACATAATAATGGCCTGTTTAAAACCACTGAGGAAATTATTGCTTTCATTTTGCCACACTTTGTTTTATGTTAATTCTGAAATGTAAAAAAGTGGTGAAAATATTATAAAATGGTGGTTAGCAAGTTAGCTATATTAAATGTAATATTGGAGAAAAGATCTGGGGAAATTGTGCAAGGTGCTTTATATACAGTTATTCTGTCAGAATCAACATTTACCTAAATGTGCCACAAAAGTCAACATTTTAATTGCAACCTTCTTTTAAACAGGCCCCTTAAGGGGTTAGCTGTAAAAAAAAAAAAAGTACTTAAGAGTCATTAGCTTTATGTGCATTAGTACAATATATTAGTACAATATATCTAAAATTTGTTTCTAGGCAGACTTTCAGTGATGTGTCCTTGTGTGTCTTGCGTAGGTATGCAGGGAGTTTCAGAGAGGAAACTGTGCACGGGGAGAGACTGATTGCCGCTTTGCTCACCCAGCAGACAGCACGATGATTGATACAAATGATAACACTGTAACCGTTTGTATGGATTACATTAAGGGTCGCTGCATGAGGGAGAAATGCAAATATTTTCACCCTCCTGCACATTTGCAGGCCAAAATCAAAGCTGCACAACATCAAGCCAACCAGGCTGCAGTAGCAGCACAAGCAGCTGCTGCAGCTGCAACAGTGATGGTAAGTGCCAGTACCTACCCACATTCTGTAGTGCTGTTTTCACAGTACAATCACTTTCCATAATGTTTTCCTGTAACCCAAATATTCTTTATTGCATATGGTACGACATTTTTGTGAGGCCACGACAATAGTATTGTTTTATCCAGTTTTTGCATACAGGTTGCTCAACAGAACAGCAAAGGTATCAAGGTTGCAGCTCATAGAATTAACCTTAAAATCTTAAATCTTGTTTCTTCCAGAAATGCTATTAGAATATTTTGAAATGCAGGTCTTTACAGAAGAGTACTGGAAATGGGTTTTGATAAGGTCAGAAAAGGCAGTGTTTTCTGGCATGTTACCATTCTCCTGCAGCACGTCTGCAGCATCTCTAGCATCCAGCTGATCCTGTAGCATATCATTTTATACCTTTTCTCTAGAATAACAAATAAATATGAAGAATTTGGAGTAACTCTACAATAAAAACAAACTTTACCATTAACTATTATGGATTATCCGAGAGCAAGGCTTTCTGCCTCCAGTCCTAAACATATCAGTTGGCTATGCATTATATATTGTTATCCAGCTGTTCACATACAATAGCTTATTGTCAACGTTAAGTATGTGAGAGGATGTATAAGAATACATTATATAATTGTGACTTGTCATATCACAAAACATGTGTGAATAATAGTAGCATTCTCTATCCAACAAACAGGACTAACATGAGAACAAAACAACACTCTCACTTTAAGTTGGAGTAGCTGAATACAATCTATTGTAACAACGGTCAATGCAAAGCTTAGCTATACAGCGTTCCTTATATGAAAAACTGGTACACCTCTGCATCTTCTTGTCTCTGTGCCCATTCAGATGTTATGTCCATAATGCTATGTTTTAAAATCATCATGTGGTGTAAAAATTTACCAATGAGACTGCAAACTGACAAATACATTACAAACAATTAAGCAGCTCTGTTTGAAAATTTTTTTATGTCTGTCATGTGTCATGTGTGTGTCTGGTCAGGGGCAGTAAACAGAGCACCTGGATTTATGTCCATCATACACTTTTATTTTGATTGCCACGCTGCACTACAATTCACATGCTTTTTATTGAACCACTATGCTTAGATGTGGACCCCAGCAGTGTCAATCTAGGCCTTAAAAGCTTACAATGTTCTATGAGATAAAACTAAAAAAAAGGTGAAAATTACCTGTAGGTCACATTTCCAATTATTTATTTAAAATACATTTTTATTTGTGCTCTCAGGATTGATAATACAATGCAATACAAACAATAGACCATCAGGCTCCAAAACTGCCTTTCCTGTTTTTATTGAGCCTCATTGACCATTATTGACGACCCAGGTTCAAATTTTAGCCAGGACACTCACTGCATGGAGTTTGTATGGTTTTCTTGTGTTTGAAGCAAGTATGTAAATCAAAGTGCCTATAAAGTATTGCAAACATTTTGTTGGATAAAACATATCTAATGCATGTATTTTGGCTGAAAATTTACTGTGGATGTATGACCACCATGAGTTCCACATGTAAGTGCCAGGAACAATGTACAATAATTCTAATCCTAGAGAAGCATTCCCTACAGGGATAATTTTTCCTTGAGTAAATGTAGTTTTTTTCCGTAGGAGTGCTGTAGTCATAGATGCTTACAGTCTTGTTTTCACACACCCCTGTTTTCTTTCTCTATCCTTAAAAAAGATTTTTATCACAAAAACACACCACATATCCTCACAGTGATGACGGATTGAGGCTGTTCTTCTAGTGCACTTGCCAGCTTCTGAGTCATAGAGATCTTTTTTCTTTTTCTGTGGGTAATAGGGAACAATTGAAATCAAAAGAAAATATATGAAAATTGTGTTGTCATGTGATTGAATGACAAGCAATGTAAAAACTAGACTTCTGATTCTCCTATTGCAAAAAATTACATGTTAAATGAAATAAGAAACAAAAACATTTTATAAAAGGTGTGCAAATGTATATATAACAATAAAAGGACTTCTAAAATGCACTGAGCCCCCCTCATCTGAATACTGTGTAGACATTTCGAAAAACAGCAGTACATTTTAAGATGAATTAAAAAAGGAACTTCAGTATTTTTTATTGATCAGAAGGTAACTATTTTTTAAATGATCCTGGTGGCTTTGGAGCTCACAAAATACTTAAGAATTTATTGTGGGGAAAAAAATATATAGCATTACAGCATGTTAACTTGCATTTTTGAGGGATATAGGGTCTAAGAGACTCTAGGGCCACATACACTCCAGGGTTCTCCCCAGGCCCTTTTAGCTGGGTGCACCACCCGGCACTTTTCAGCACCCACCCGGCTGTTTTTGGGTGATTACTAAAGAGTTTGGTCACAATACAGGGGCTGCCACCCACCTACAATTTCTTCCCACCCGGCTTAAAAAAAATTCTGGGTTGAGCACTGCACTCATTAGATGATTCTCGTTTGATAATCACCTCAGGGCTGGTATCGGATGAGAATGTGGCGTGTTTGCAGTGCTTGTCCCATCTCGTTCCTGGATCCATCCTGGCGGATTGACGAACGATCATAATACAAGTGAAGGGGAGAGAGTGCAGCAGGGTACCTCTCTGTCATTCTACCCCCTCTTCATAGAGCGAGTCGGCGCTGTATGTACAGCACTTGTTGAGTCTTTTGTAATTGGAAAGGTTTGTGAAATATTTTTCCAACAACAGTTATTAAACGTGTCTACGTAGCTATAGACAGGGTAAGTTTCAGCTATCTTTAATCAACCAAAAAGCATGAAATCACATTTTGACTTATTCTCTATTATTCTTAGGCTGTGCATGCTAGCAGGCTCCCACCATTCATTGGCTCTGGTGTTTTGGTGGGGGGATTGACAGGTTACAACACTTATATAGATGGATAATTGAAATTCACAATCTCTAGTTTATTGCAGTCTTATGTTTATGTTGTCATTAGACTTTTCTTATGTATGTCTAACTGAACTGCTCTTTGGGGTCATCACATGTAGGTTATTAACTTACCCTATTGAATGAAGTCAGCAGCAGTTACTCTACTCCCTTCTCTGTTGAAATACATTGAAAACCCCATGCTTGGTAGAGGCAGAGGTTACCCTTCACCCAGCAGCACTTGGAAAGTGGTGGGAAAAAGTATTTGACCGGCAAACCAACTCTAAAATGTATTGAGCTGCAGCCATTAGTTTTTGCTGTTCTGTTGATATATTTGAATGCTTTATTTTAGATATATAGACCACACATAAAAGTAACAAACTTGTGAATTAAACCCATATTATTTTAGTAAATGCATTTTCTTGGCATGCATTTTATTCGGGTTGCATTGTTATATATCCTATGTTTTACTTACAAAATATGTTCTTGTAGGCATCTCTCATTTAAAATACATAAAGGAAATAATTCACTAGTATATCTAAATAAAGTAAAACATTTTTCTGTTAGACATTTATAAGGCATTCAGATGCATACTTGGCAGTTGTCATAATAAGCTAAATATTGTATTTATTTATTATGTTCATATGAACTTGCAAGAAAAAAAACCTAATGATTAACACTAGACTACTTCATGTTCACAGATAACATAGACCACTGAATTCTAAATTATTTACATTTTAAAAAATCACCAGTGACCAAGTAACTAAAGCTACATAAAAAGACTATCTCCAAATCTTTTTATTAAATATTGGTTACATGAAACTTTTTAGGCCATGTTACAATTATGAGAAATTGAAGGAGAAAGTATTTGTAGTGGCCGGTGATAACATTATGGTGATCACTCTTCATGCTAGTTCTTTTTTTAATATAAGACGTTACTGTCAGCTGTTGTCAGTTCATTCTGTGTTCCACACATGATGTACATTTTAAAATCTAACACTCCAAACTTTTATTTCTTAGATTTTGATAGAGTAGGGAAGAGGCAAATGTCTGTCAGGCTGTCATTTATGTATGTGACCCAGTAGGCAAATTTACCTTTACCTTTTGAGGAAAGAAATCAGCACAGAATGGCACAAATACCAAAGTAACCTGTTTTATTCCACTAAAATGTAATTTAGTTTTTGCCTTTTATTCATTGGAGAAATTTCCTATGATTTCCTGCCCTAACAGAAGGTAAGGCAAATCTCCCTAAAACAAATGAAAAACCTGACAAAAGCTCTAACCTTTCCCCACTCTATCCAAAAAGAAATGGAAAGTTATGGCTGGAGTTGGACTTTAAATATGAAGATACAGTTGAGCTATAAAAAACAATACCGTTACCATTTACTCAGGTCAAGTGAAACATGTGTTCATCTGAAACCTCCAGACATGCAAGGAAATATAAAAAATAAGATGGGGGACCTATCCTGCATATGACTGGATATTTGATGCAAGCTTAAGTTCACTTAAGTTACATAAAAACATCTGCAGTTATTGTTTTGTAAATGTATGTTTTGCCATCAGCCAATTTAAGAAAAGGTACTAGCATGAAAACATTTTATCTGTCATCATTTTTAAACCTTCTATGCTAAAAGAGTGTAGAAAAACTCTTTCTACACATGTTTAGGTTCATACATGAATGGAGTCTTATACAGTACGTTATCAAGCATAGAAGTCATTGTTCCCTATGGGGATGATGTGTGAGTATTTACTACCCTGTACTGAACACACCTAAAACATCATATTGAGAGCATAAACTTTCATTCATATACTGTGTGTGTTTATTCAACTTGTATTTTTCCTTTTTATTTTCCTCTACATTTTATAAAAATGTACTGTTAGATTTATAATAAAGAAATAGTATTATTATTATTAATATTAGAGTATTATATTATAGTATTTTAGAATATCGTTAATTTCCAGCACTGAAAAGTGACTAGCTATTCCTTACCTAAAACAGCATATTCATATTTATTTGTATTCATGTAGTATACTTATATGTGTGTGAAATATATGTCTACTATTACTATGGTGTAAATGTTGACCTTTTTAGAATTATCTTGCAATACAAGAACTTGAAATGATCACCAAAAATAATATTTTTCATTTGCTTTAAAAGTTACTAGGCATCAATATACTTTTCAAGAGTAGTAAAATACAATGACAGTGTTTTGCTAAGGGGGCAGCTAAAACTGTAAAAGCAACTAACGTCTTGTCTGCCATGGTGGAAGACATTTAATCTTGCTATGAATTGATCTGCAATTTGCAAATGCTTTTTGTAGTCTTAGAGATGCTATAATAACTTGATTTACCTAGTTTCAAACATCTGTATTTTACTCTCTTATCTGCTTTTAACTAAGGTATAGTAGATGCATTTTGCTTTAGTACTAATTCAAGATGTAAAATTCATTTCTCTAAAGAAACATTTTTGTTGTTGTGCATGCCTAGTGTTTTATATGTTGTATATTGCATTCAGAATATTTTTTTCCTTCTCACCTATCCACAATGCAATGCCGTTCCCATGATGCACCTCTGCTTGCTGTTTACCTGTATGTTAATTCGCTTGAATCCCATTGGCCCACTGCCATCATGTGCTCGCTGCCTGTTATTAAAAGACGCAGTCGACTGCCAAAGCAATGAAGCGACCTCTCGAAGCAACTGTAGATCTGGTACTTTGACCTTTCACCTTTTGCTTTGCATGTAGCTTTTTTTTTTTCAATTAAGCAACTAATATTTTGTTATTGCTTTTTAACATCATCTGAGACAACCAATGCATACAATTAATGTATAGGAGCTATCAAAGTTATTAGCCATCTTCATTTTCATATGTTATAAAAAATGTTTTTACATTGGTAATACAGCTTCATTTTGAAGTACTTGTATACAAGATAGATGTAAGAGAACGCCTATGTTGTTTATTGTCCACAACTTATTAGAAAATAATTTTTGTTACATCAGTAAGCAACAGATTAGATATGAATGTTTTAAATAATATCCTCCAACATATGTATTCATATGTGCCCTTTTACAGTATGATATTTGAAATGAGGAATACAGTCTGATTTACATACTGTAGATGCTATGATTGTAAGATTTAATTTCTGTAGTCTTGTGGCTACAGCCTTAATGTTAAAGAAACCATGCTTTTGCTAGCAATAACCAAATCTCACTCATTCTGCATTGCCTCAGTTTGAGTTAAGGTGCATGGCAAGGCATCTTTTTTTTTAATTGATAATTTCTTTTAAATTTTATCACAATACATATTTTGTTATGTGTGTATTTCAGTTTGTGTAAAACATTCTGATTCCTACAAGTATTATTAATTTTTTTGTTAACAGGCTTTTCCACCTGGTGTCCTTCACTCTTTACCAAAGAGACCAGCTCTAGAAAAAAGCAATGGTGCCAGCGCACTTTTTAACCCTAGTGTCTTGCACTACCAACAGGCTCTGGCCAGCGCACAGTTGCAGCAGCCTGCAGCATTTTTTCCAGCAGGTATGTCTTATAATTATTGCAGGAGAGAAAACACCTATTATTATATGTGAGCAAGAACACATATTTTTTTTGACCTGATGTACTGATTTTATTAAAACCACTATTTTCCTACTCAGTTGATAAAATATTCTTAACTACTACTGCATGTGGTTTGTAAATTTTAGTTACGTATATACCTGAATATAAACGAAGATACTTTTTTTTACCTGAAAATAGAGGAAACTGCTTTGGCTCGAGTATAAACCTAGAGCACAAAATGTGTCCGTCATTACTAACATTCAAAACATTAATCAATAGATTTGCCATTATAATTAACAACAATAAATACATCCATGGTGTGTTATTTTTAAAACATTTGTTTAAAAGGGAAAACAATCACACCGCAACAAAACATACTTAGCTGCTTGACCGAGGGGTAGTTAAGTGTAATTAAAAAATTATGTTTTATTATTACAGAAAGGACATCACCTGTCCCTTCTGCAATAAAGAACCTGCCTGCTCGCAAATGTTTACTTTCAAAATCTGATTCTGCTTCAAATTATATTTTCTTTATGGTTGTTAGCCACCCCATTAATCGAGTTGTGTCCTCATGTAAAGTTGCTAATAAACTCATATCTCTTGCCAATACACTTTACATGAAGACATACCCGTGCCATAAACTGGTAGGATCTGATTAAAAACTAAGGTTCTTTTTTGTAAAGGCTATAGGGTACTTTCTACCCAACCTATAGACACAGTAGAGGCTGCTATTTTGTACTGGTACTTAAGCTGAATTATTAATCAAACAGTGGGAGGTTATGTTCAGTTTAGTAACTCCCAAAAGTGGTAGCTGTTAGCATAACCCTGTTCAATGATTTAGCACTAGAATTTTAATTTACGATAGAGGGCAATATGGAGAGCAAACATCTTCATTAGATGCTGGCACCCATAAAGAAAGTGCTTGCTTATAACCTTCAGAAAGGTGTTAATTTGTAAGTTCCCAATAAAATATATAACGCAGTCATATAATTATTTGTTGTCACTAAATATTATATAGTTGTTTCTGATTGTAAAATTACTTCAATGGTCTTGATAGTGGCCATGGTTGACAAAAGTTTGGGAACTGGTGTCCAGAGCAGATTTAAAATGAAACAAATAAAGAGTAAACTGAAACACAGTTGTAGGCAATCCAATTATTTTTATTTGCCTTCTTTGTTATTTTATATGTACAGGAAACTTTATTTATGACAATATATTCTCAGTTAAATTCAAACTCCAGGTTTATTATTAAATGCACAGTATATACACACAGTATATGTGATTTGTTCATCTGCCAAAATAGCTCCAATACTTCTCAGCCATCTTACAGTTGTCACACTTTAGAGTCATATCATTTCATAGCTTTGTGCTTCATTTCCTGGCTGCAGCATGTTTAGTTGTATATAACTGAGCATCACCACACTGCTTAGGTCGTCACTGTGTTCCTAACTCCTTTCTGCTAAGCATCTCTTCATCTAGCCCCCAGTAATTTTGTTTAATTTCGCCATATCAACACCAAGACTTGCCAAAAAGACACAGTGCCAGGCTATCAGCTTTAAGAACACATGGCTGTTTTAGGGTTAATTTAAAGTTCAGGTTTAGGATGATAAAATCCTATTTCTTGTCACAATATGGTACATTTTGTGTATGAAATCTATTACAGCCTTAAGTCACCTGTGCTGGCCTACTTGGCTGATTTAGTTTATGTTTCCTACCTATAAACAAATATCAAAATGATGTTTATTCTTATGTCAGATATCAGATATATATTCTTATGTCAGATATCAATATTAGATATTAATTAGTATGTACAACTTTGGTCAAATGATCTAGGTATTGGTGTTAGAGGATGTGTAGTATAATGTGGGATTGTACTTACAACTTTCTTATATGTATTAATATTTATATACTAATTAGGAGTAATTAATATTATTGCATTTATAAACTTTTATAAACCAAGACTAGTGGATAATCACACTTTAAATCTTTGAAAGGAGTCCTTGCATCAGACTTTTACCTTGTAAACACGCTGTGTGATAGTATGTGAAAATTGCCATGTATACAAACCCTGAATATTACATTTACAAAAAGAAAGAGTCTCACTTCAAAACATTTATTTTTCCATTCAAATACAACAAGCATCATATAAAATTAGATTTAAAAACTCTTAGGTCTTAGAGATAGTTAAGATTTGCATATTTTCTGTGTTCTGCACTTTTGTGCATTAGGATGCTATTTTGTCTATATCTGAAGCATGGCGGTGGCAGCATCATGCTGTTTGGGCGATTTTCAGCACCAGGGACTGGTAGACCGGTCAGGGTTGAGTCCTTGACCCATCCACCTGCAGTGGTTTTGTAGGTTAAAATGACTACAGATCGTAGAGATTCTATATATCTGAACAGCTATAATTCTTTGTTTTACTGTGTGTCCTGAAGTGATAGTGTAAACATCCTAAGAATGATCCTATGTTTCATCTTATTTTTAATGTATGGCAGCACAACGCAGTTCAGTTGAGCTAGAGGAAGCATCGCTGGGCAGACGCTTGTCATTATCCAGCCTTATACAAAGGGATTGACTGTCTGACTAAAGATGCCTTTGCTGCTGCCTTTTTTGACTATTTTAATTTGGTTTGGAAAGGCAGTTTTGATTTGACTTGAAAAAAATAGATTAAATATTTTATCAAGCATTCTGTGTGAGAGATTACTATTCTACTATACTATTCTCTCTACGATTCTATTTAGATGGTGATTTTAAGGTTAAAGTGTACAAATAGCTTGTGCTAAAATATAATTTTTTGCCTTCTTTCAGCTTTCCTAACCAATAATCCTGCCTGCAAGCAAAATCAGGCCTTATTTTCAGACTATATAAGAATTTGCCTTACTTGATCTCTTACAAATAACTTACTAAATTGACTAATTTATTTCTGTGTATAAATGTTCTGGGACTGATTTGCTATGCCATGGTCCTTTAGCTAGCTGGAATTCGTTCCCCTTGCAGCTGTTTATTTTAAGAATGTCTTAACAGCTCCTCTGCGGACAATGTGTATTTTCTGTGTGCTTTCCTTCTCTCTAATGCCATTCATCTGTTTCTTCAGCAGCAAACATTGCATGGTAGTCACATTGATATGTTATCTGTTAGTCTTATTAAGTAGGCATGGGATTAGGAGGTGCAGGAACTTTTGCTGCCGGAGAAATGTACACACATTTCTCCGGCAGTACAAGGACTGCCACTACAGGGATTCTTGGTATTCTTGCCAAATTCTAGCGACAGTCCTATAGGTTTAGTAACAAAACTACTGGTACCCTAAGCTTCAACCTAAACCCTGACTTTTAACCCCTGAAAGTTATCCCCTAATCACATAAAAAAGCAAACACTGTCACATTAACCTGTCATACCCTCTAACCTTAACCTGTAAAGTTGACAATAAACCACTTTAACCTGAATTCTTGCCAGATTCAGTGACACTAACCTTATTCAAACACCAACTCTAGCCAAAATCTTTTATTTATTTTTTTTGATAGACATGAGTAAATACATCCTGACAGAGAGTAATATTAACCTATCAGAAGTTCTAATCCTTCACTAATTTACTAAACAAAAGTGTTTGTTACTGTCTGTACAACTGGAGATACTTCACATAACTTCCTGTCCCAAAAGTAAACCAAGAGGAATTCTCTCCAGTAAGTCAAAGACTTGACCAAAAAAACTCAAAATGGTTATTCACACACAGACTGTAAGGTCTGCAGAAACAATTTAGTCAACTTCCATATACAAAGTAAATTTGAAATCCCCCCAAATAAATTCCGCTACTAAAATATTTTTTGCTGGGTTGTGTTCTTGCCCATCCTCATATCTTCAAAATATTCGTAGACTACTGATAACATGCCCACATATTTGGGTATGCCTTTAAAAGAGGGGATTTTCTAAGAGTGGCTGTTACATTACCTAGCAGGAGGTGATGTGATAGAAGTTCCTGTTCCAATCTCTGAAATAGGAAAGAGATGTGAAACCATGAATGGTCTTAGTGATGTATGTACTCACTGCTGCCTATCTAGAGCTGTGCTTGAATTTTCACTCCAAAGGTTAACTCCGTGTTGCTAACTTGTTTCTTTCCCTTTATTCATTTTCTCCACCTTTCGTTGCATGCCGCTCAGGGTCAGTTTTGTGCATGACACCAGCTACCAGTATTGGTAGGTTTCTATCTACTTTTTTGTCTTTTATAGTACACAAGTTACCTTCTGTGGTTCTGAATGTTTTAATAAATGCTCTAGATTCTATTCAGTTCATGTGTGTTAATGTAGTCCACCATGCTATGTAAAATAATAAATATTGCCTAGAATAATGTATTACGTCCCCTCTTCGTCTCTGGGTTTATGATTTCATATTATGTTGGGAAAGGAACTGTGTTTTTACTTTTGTTCATGATGTGTCTTGAATTTAATGAAAACTGAAATGTGAGTAATGATATCATCTGTGTCTTAACGTCATAGTGTTGTGCTTTTTTTTATTTTATTTTTTTTTGTCCTTTTTGCTATGTTTAGAATATTGCATCAGAGTTTCCCAGAAATCACTGCTATTACCCCCTAAAACGGAAATGCATATTAGCAGGCAGCGGAATGATGATATGAAAGGAGTGAGCTTTATAGTTAAACAATTAAAGTAAAGCTTAAGCACACTTTGGCACATTTTTTCCAGCAGGAAAATTATTCTGTCATTTTTTTAATTCAAAAAGTCTTTTTATATTCTGGAATATATAATCTTCTATAGAATTGATGTTTTACGGGATTCATTTTTTGGCAACGATTATACCTTAAAGGAAGTCTGGAGCTCATTCATTTATAGTAGAAATTACATCATTGCCCTTAGGCTAGTAGAGAGTTCAGGTATTTTGAAGTAGTTTCTGCTTTTTTGTACCTCATAAAACCTTTCTATGGCTTTTGCAGAACTACTAATCAGTGTCACACAGTTCAACCTTTCTTCCATTCTCATTTGGGTCTTTTGACAATTATAATATATAAGAGTTACCATATACTGCTTACAAACTGGGGATACCATGTGGTACCAACAGTATATTAACTAATCCATAAAGTGTATGTCATGCTAAAGCCCTTGCCTCCTGGTCCTGTGACAACTCTAAAATTTTACTATTTTATCATTACTTCCTGTAATTTCAACGGTGGACACACAGACAAAAACAAAAACATGGAGGGTTATAACAACTCCTTATTATATCTACATTTTTCTATGTTTTGGCTTTTTTACATTTTTATATATGTGGCTAAATAGCCGCATGAACATGGTTGAACAGTAGAGATACCTTAACGTCCACTATTACTTGGAGCTGTGACCCACCCTCTGCCATTTTTACATTCAAATGTGAGTACCACAAAAGTTATAGCGCACCCATTTAAGACTGGTGAAAATCATTAGTTGTTGCAAAAAAAAGAACAGATTTAACCCTGAACAGCCCGTTTTGCACATTCTCGAAAGGCAAATAAATAGATTTGGTAATACCTAATGGGCACCAGGAAAAAGAGGAAAAAGTAATCTTCCCAGTGAGGGGTAAGACAATATATTCCATTCCATAAAACTGAAAAAGATTCACAGAAATGTACCCAGGATTTACTCTTTTCAAATTTAATCAAATGGAAAAAAAAAAGTAAGTCTTGTGTGAACCTTGTATGAATCCTTGTAAAAAAACATTTACAAGTTGGCCTCACTATGTGTATGGACATGTACCTATTAATTACACAAGAAAATGAACAAACAAGAGATTGATGTTTACAAATAATGGATACAATTTCACTTGTTTATTCTGCAACGTTACACTTCATACCTAAGATTATGAATTTAGACTGCCTGCTTTGTAAATTGGCTTTTTGTTTCTGGGAATATCTGATAATATATTTTTACAAACTTCCTTAATTGTACCTGTAATAAGCTTATTTTCCCTTTTTTATTTCTCTCCCACGCTTCCTTGCTTTGCATTGTGATTGCATGCCATCTGCTGGTTTAACCCATGATGGCTTGCTGCTATGTGATATTCACCATGCCAAAACCACTTCTATTACCATAATGCTACACCCTCCTGTTCATTGCTTCCATGGTTCCCCTCCTGAAAGTACCCATGATGCACAGCGCTACGTCCGCCACTGTCTCTGCAGCAACAACTCCTGCAACAAGTGTCCCCTTCGCCGCAACAGCCACAGCCAATCAGGTTTGCTCCTTTTAAAGCTTTCTTTCACAAATCCCAAACTCTAAATGAGTGCCAATATGTTAAAAAAAATTCTCTGCGGAATTTTTTTTATGTGTCTACCCATCAAATTTTTATTTTGTTTAGTACTATGTAGAAAATGTGTTCATAACCAGGTTGCACTTATTCAGAGTTGACATTTTTGCAAGTATTAGTCTATCTGTTTTGTGTTTTCTTGAATGTTTTTGTAATCAATAACAATTCTGTTAATAGGAATAATATATCAGCAATGTCTATTTAAAGCTATTATATGCAGAATTTTCATGTTATGGTATTTTTACAGTTTTTGAGTAGAAAATAATAAAAGTATTGCTTAGATATTCCACACATAATTAATCTAAGACCTTGTTAAGTAGTGACTGCGGACACAAAGGAACCTTGGCTCTAACACCGTGTAAAACAGCAACATTTGATATTGTTTTAATGATCTACCTAACACACCTTTTACCTTTTCCTTTTATCAAGTACAATATTATTCAGCTTTAAAGATTTGTTAATATATAATAATAGGACTTTACATTACATTGAGTGCACAAAAGACTGTAGTGTTAGAAAGTATTAATGATTCCTCTTTTGTTTCCTTTGATGAGAATTATTATTTTTATCATAAAAACAAAGAGTATCTTGTAGTATGCTCTTGTTTTCAGAAGTGTGAGGAAGGGTAATTTGGTTGCTGCGTGCTGGCAAGTTACCCATTACTAACAGCAATATCAACACTGATTCATGCCAATCCACATGACATTCTGTCTAGAGATGGTTAAAGCTCATTTCCAATAATGCATGTCTTCCATGGTAAAAATAATTTTAATTAAAAAAATGTAACTTTGGATTTCACAAAATAGTTTATTTATAATATAAAAATCTAAAAAAAAAGCTGTACCACATCTGCTTTGACATCACACACTGAAGTTTCGTTTCTAAGCTGTATAGGATAAAAGGAAGCTATTGTCCATGACAATCATCCTTAAAAATAAAAAAAAGTATATAAGTAGTTGCAGGGAGCAATGCAATTTTGTAAATCAGGGATATTGTACACTGATGTGTTCCTATCCTAGCAGGGGATGTGATTAACATGATGATTAGGTCAGAGCACAGCTTTTGTTAGCAAGTCACAAGCGAATAATAAAGAGAATAATACTGTCAAATGTTTTGATGGCATGATGAATATGTGTCTACATATTAGGACACGACAACCTATGGTGTAAAAGGGTGTCTAATGGCAAGCCATAACAAAACATCTATTCTGTACATCCACTGAAGTGACTGGTCAAACTATACTGCTATTGTGATATATATACACTATGGGCCTGGTTTAATAACACTGTCCAAGGCTGGAGAGGATCCACTTTCATCAGTGAACCTGGGTGATTGAGAAAACCTTCAATGTATTTCTTAAAACTATTTTGTTATTTGTTAGCAAATGTTTCAATCCTGGACCAGATCCATTACAGGTTTGCTGGATTAACCAGGTTCACTGATCAAAGTGTATCTTCTCCAGCCTTGAAGGCCCTATGATTGAATATAATTCAAAAAGTGGCCATATACTTTTAATCTTAGTATTTAATCTACTGGTGACCTAGCTATTAAATATGTGTCACTTCAACCGACAATACAGAATTCCTGAATGGTAGAGGATAAAAAAGGGAAAAAAAGGAAGACATTTTATTTAAATAAAACTCCTATGTAATATGGGGTCCCTCTTTGTGATCAAGATTCCTTCTAGAACACACAAAATAAACAACAAGGTGATCTCCATCCCACTCTTGACTTTAAAACTATAGTATTTGTACTGCAAGCACTATGGTGCAATGGTGGGATATACAACAAATGGTTTAGGTTACCAGTTTTCAGGGTTATCAGTGTCTGGTGTTGTAGTGGATTGAAGATAAGGTTCAGTAATCACCTCACTTTAGGTGCTTTTATTTTAAAGTATTATAAAACAGAAATGTATGTATATTGTTCATTTTGCCCTAAGGAAGTTCAATAATCTTTACATGACAACTATTGATTTCAGCTTTTATTTTTTATCACTAGGATGCACAATTATGTTTAAATCAATGCACATGTAGCATGTATAGATGTGAGCTAAGCCCTCAGATCAGTATGGTATTCACTTGGCATGTGGACAGAAGCATCTCTAACCAACAGATTAAAGAACAATGTGCTGCTTGACACCTTGTTAGATGTTGTTCTCAGGGGCAGGCACCAGAGCAGTCTGATAGCTACAAGGAGTATGGGGGTGCTGCCCTATTCAGGCCAGGTTAAAATGTTAGGTTGGATGTAGGGGTTGTGTTCATGTAAAGAACGAAAAGGATGAATGTATCAGTATTATTAAAAATAAAAATAAAATGTGATGTGCCCAACTTTGGTAATACAATCCCAGTAGTCCTATAATCATAATTTATTGACAGCAAAGTAATGTGCATCTTAGCATAAACTTAAAGCTGAACTCTGTTCTGAGGTTTTATGTGAGCTTCTAGACCTCACCTGTATCAAAAAATACTGCATGGTTGGTTAGTGTTCTGATCCATTGCATTTACTACCTTTTTACTCAATTACCCAAAGTATGTATTCAGGTCATTTCCATACTAAAAAAACTTTATTTCTGGTGTGTGACTGAAACTACCAATTCAAATAATCATGTTTACATCCAGGCATGTAGCATTATTAAGATCAGGTATGGCAGCTTTTATTAACTCCCAGAGAAAGCGATAGTTTTAATGTTTTACAGTATTTTATGACAGCTCCTTTTTAAGGCACGTGAGCATGTACCTTTTTTTATATTTTTAGGGCATTTGTAAATAGCTATGAGAACATTAATGATGAGTTTTTTTGGGTATAAAAAGTGCTCTGTGTCTGCAGATAGCATATCAGCTAATAGAAATTTATTGAAAAAGCACCATATTTGGAAACAACAAGAACATGTTTAATATATATAGAGAGGAAAATACTTTAAACTGAATTTGTTTGAAGCAGTTTCTGTGTGCTTGCAGTCAGTGCACTAAAATTCTGGGAACTACACTAACATTATAGCTAGCCTACCATATGAACAGTGACAACACTCTGCCTTTAATTCTCCAGGCTGTAAAAAACTGCCTCGCTGTTCCTGGGTATAATTATGGCAGAAGTGAACATCACAACACAATGGCACTCACCGAACACTCCCTTTTGTAAGTTCACTCTCCCTTTGCTAAGCTTAAAATTTACAGCATGTAAACCCAACATTTCAGTATGTTTGACATCATGTCTCATTTTATACAGTTTTCTTAAGCAAATGATGTTTGAAAATCTGTTGCAAAGTTTGAAACCTGGAGATCCTGGCAGTAAATGCACTACCTGTTGTAGAAGGACAATTTCTAAACTGCTGCCTTAACTGCACAACACAACCTTATAAAGCGATGCATTTATGCCAAGCATGCTGAAAAATAGATTGTGGGTTTACATGCTCTTTGATGTGTACCTGTGCCCAGATTATGGTTTTTAAACTATATACAAATTATTAACAAGCAAAAAAAGAGCTTTAAAACAAGCCTTCATTCTCCCCCTTGCTACTTGTATTGTAAAGTAATTCATTCTCAAAGATCACAAGGATTCTAAAGTTGAATTCCAGTTTAATATTAGCAACACCTGTCTGTTGTTAACATTAGAAGGTTGTTAATCTGCCTAAATCTTCTTTCAGACTAAAAAATAAAACTATCTCTACTCTGTTGTGACATGTGAAAAACTATTTTTCCACAATACCTATAGCTTTAGGAGATAATGAGGCTTGTTTTTGCTTGTTTAAAATATGTATTGTGTATACTTGTGAATTATGTAATATGTGTGTATACTCAGGACCCAGTTGCACATTAAAGAGCAGTTCTTCTACTTCAAACATGATGTTAACTTTTAGTTTCCCTGTGGCAGTACATTAAAAACACAGGTTTCAGGTAAATAAACAAATCCTAAAAATGAATTTTAATTAATACATAGGTGAATTTGTATAAACCTGTCTTTATTGCATTGTTATATTGCAGTGTAATATACTTTGGCATATGGACACCAGCTGTCAAATAGTGCAAAGTAACATTTAGTATTGTCCAATCATTTACAATTGTTTAGCTTCTTCGATATCTTCCGCAATAGATATCTTCCATTCTAAGGTACTTTCTCTTTTCACTGTTACATTTCCTTGCCACAGACATAAAAGTAACTCTCAGCCTTCTGTTTTCATTTATCAGATCATACTGAAATAATCACCAAGAGTGGAACAGAACACCAAGAAGACTCACAGAAGATAGCAAAACATTCATATTGTACATACTATCCTGTCTCCTCCTCTATAGAGTTGCCACAAACTGCATGCTAAAAAAAGGATCGTGTTCTCTTCATGGACAAACTACAAATTCTTAGAAAGCTAGTGCTGCTATATTTTAAATTATATATGGTATGCTTAATATATTCCAACATAAAAATAGTTAACTACCTGATACCAGCTGTAATGTTAGTGGGTAAAGTTTACTTTTTAATATTTTGTATATCTGGTTCCCACTCGACAACATTGTCTTATCTGCTGTCACATCAGAATCACAGGATTTAGTAACCTGTCATATAGTATATTTTAAATGCTGCAAATCATTTAAAATGTACAATGTTTTTGACAGCTAATATAGAATGATAGATTGTGAATATTAACATATTAGAGTGTATTTTAGCCAATAACATAGGATTTTACCAGTCTCCCCTCTGTAGAGAAGACCAAGAAGAAAAGCACTCTCAAATATAAAATAGGCTTAATATAAAGCACAAAAGAAAAGTATAGAAACCAGTGACATAACCAGTTTCTTAAAGGATATGGGTTAGATTGGTGAAAAAAAAGGAAAGCAAAACATTCAGAAAAGGAAACAATTGCACAGTATATCATATACTAGAAAGTAAATATGTTTTTTTTTAATTATAAACATATAATGCTTGTTTTCATTTATTTTATTTTAATAAGATATTGCAGAAGTGCCTAAACTTTGCCACAGTACAACAAACGCAAAAAGTATGCGACTGATGCCAACCTCCCAGCCACCCACAAATATTCATTACACTGACACAATCAAAATATCTATACATATAGCATGTTAGGTATACAGGTTACACACATGGCATCCAAGGAGGAGTTTTCTTAATCGAATGTACAAAAAAAATATAAATATATATATATAATTATATATATAAATATATATGTCAGTCACAACATAGGTGTGACTCTAATCTATATAACATTTACATTTTTAAAATGTAGTGAGAGTTTTATTTTGACCCAGCTCTGAGCATGAAAGGCTAGCAAAACACTGCAGAGCAATGCATTGCAGGCCTTTCTTACGTTCAACTATGAAACAACACCTTGCGGAAAAAACAGATGTCTATACTTGCCGCAGATGTGGTTGAATTCAGGGTCTATAGTGTTATACTTTTTTATAATTGGATCGAGAGAGTTGTAACAGGATTACAGCAAAAGACTAAAGAATAATATGTTTAAAGCATATTTTATGTCAGAAAAGTTAAAGAGTTGTCGCTTATGAGAAAAAAAATGCTAAAAAAGAAAATATATACTTACGGATAAAACTGATTTTTGATGTTTACTTTTACAGTAGGTTGTTGATTTACATGGTAATGTCTGTACATTTATTACGTAATTTAGTTAAAGGTTTATTTTGAGCACTATTGTACCAAATATTTCATGTTTCTATGTTGCACATTTGTCACACAAAGTATGTTGTTGCTGAATTATGGATATCAAACAAGAACAGCTGTTATAAATGAATAGTATACTTAAGTGTTAGAAATATGTTATTTTTTTTTCTCTTGTACAATGACAATATTAGTGATTGCAGTATTTTAAGAACATTTTTGAGAGATGAATGTAAGCTATTTTCAATGTGGGCAGTCTGTTCTAAAGAAAAAATAGGAAGACGCTGTAATTCTATAATCAGTAAATCAGGAAAAGATTTTGCCTTTATTTTTATTTTATCATTTATTTTATAATGTATTTGGTTTGTGTTTGGTTTCTGCTCTGCTGCTAGAAAAGCAGATAGGATCAATCAATAGAACTAAATCACAGCCCTCTTGGAAAAGAGTATTTTATTATTGCTTCTATCACTATAGCTCTATATGCTTAGGAAGAAAAATGAGACATATAAAAGTTTATGATCTAATCTACATGGATTATTTTTTTACTGTTTCAGCATTATTTCTCTATTGATATATTTTCATAGTGAGCAGCCACGATGTGTCCTTTATTATTCAGCTAGAGATCCATATTCTGTAGTCCAGAGGATTCACTATAATACCAGAGATTATCTGTATTGCAACACATAAATAAAGCATTTTTCACCAGTCAACTTTACCATTGCACTTTACAGCTATAGTGTGTGCACCTGTGATGGACATATTGGGACTGATTTAATAGAAAAACATAATTTCCACTTAGTCAAGTGAATCTGGGTTTACTTTACAACATACAATCATATTAAAAAATAGCAGATTTTTTTGCATGTAGTTGGAGGTTTATATTAAGCTGAAAATCAAACCCAATGTCAGCCAGCTATACAAATGTTGACAAATCTTGGCTGGACACTTTACCAAGAAAATAATAACGTGGAAAAATTTGAAAAATCTAACAATTTAAACATAAACTTTTATATCAATGTTCTTTTTTTAATGGAACTGTCACTGTCCACAGCCGAGGAATCTATTTTGTTAGCTCAGACATGACTGCAATCTTCCCCTTCATACGACTCAACTAAGACGTTTTGTTGCTTACTTTTTCTGTGCTAAAGTTCTGCTCCTTGCCTGCTTTTCTTGTTCCTTTCAATCCCAAAGAAACAACTAAGATTTGTTGCATCCAGAACACTATACATATTTAACCTCCATGCGGAAGAGCAGGAAACCACTGTGTCACACCATTGATAGAAAATTAATTGCTGATACCACCATTGGCTTATCTTATTGTTAGTGAATTTTAATAAACCAATTAATTGCAGTTGAGATCAGCTTACAAAATGGCTTCTTCTAGGTGTGAAGGTGACAAATCTACTTTAAGGATGTAAATGATTCACACAGCTATTGTTTTACCAATCACTCAAAGGTCACAGCAATATACCTATTATTCATCCTTATAGAGCATAATGTTTTCCTTAGAAATGGGGTCTGAAATTCTAAAAAGGATGTAAATGTTTGGCCTCTTGTTAAAAATTTTTACTCATACATATATTTTATTATTTTTTAAAAATATTTACTTTTGAATGGCGTTTTGTGTTTTTGTGTTTTTTCCTTTTTCCTTTTTTAAGTCATTTAGGTAAAGTAGCTCTTCAGCAGGCATAACACTCATGTTATCATATTGCTAGGCAATAACAATTTAAAGAACACAAGGGCTCTGTTTATAAAATAGAGAATCTTACATTCCCTCAAACATTCCCTGGTAGGAATCAATTACTGCCATTGATAAATGTGGACCTGGAGGATTCCTATGAGGCAATATTTGAGGGAATCTCTGGTTCTCTGTTTTGTAAATAGAGCCCGTAGAGTTATTTTGCATTGGGTGCAATTATGAAAACATTTATCTTTATCCCACTACCCCAAAAGTGAAAAAAATACATTTTAAAACTATTGTAGGTAATTAGAAAAATATATATTATTTATACTTCATAGTTGCATTTGTGTGATTTGTAAGTAATTTTTCATATTTGGCCCCCAAAGCATAAATCAAATGCCCGTTGGTTTGTATCCAGTTATGTATTACATTTATAAATTACAATTGCAAAAACAAAGGAATTGCCTCTTTTAATCTTATTGCTTCATTATCCCAGTCTTTGATAGCAATGATGGAGTGGTTTATACTGATGCCGAACTTCCGAAAACCAATTTTTTTTAGACATGCAAAAGATAAATGGCCTGGTGTAGTAAGGGATGTAAAGCACACCCTGTGACTTGTGGATTTATTAAACTCATTGAGCAGCTCTATTAAAATGTACACTGAGGCTTTCTGATCATGATGGAAATCTAAAAAGTGAGGTTCACAAAATAGACTATTGCAGTTTTGCAGTGCTGCTCATATGATTCAATAGGGGTTTCTTTAGTAAAGTAGATTGAGCTGTCCACTCTGCAAGGAGTAATTTTCTTTAGTTAGGTAGTAATTTCAGAGTGATAATTAATTTTGCTAGGTGAACAGTCTAACCTCCCTTGAATGAATGCCAATGACACTTGAAGGGGAATTCCAACTTTCCTTTCATTTGAGTAGTAACAAACCTAACGGTTAGGCACTCTGCAAGAGCTTGTCTACACCTGCCCTTAAACAACTCAATCAGGCAGTTTCATAACTCCATAGAAAAAAAGAGAAAATAAAGCAAACTTATTTGTTGCTAGAAGCTGACTTATATTCAATCTATTTACAAATTAAGAAAAATGTGTTCATATTTTTTTTCTTTATGATGAAAGCAAGGCCAGCACTAAAATCCTAAAGCTAACTGTCACTGAGACTTCATTATTGGGAGTATAACTAACAAAATAAAATGCCAATATTTTGAATCTTCACTGTCGTACTTCAAGGTCTTCTCTTTGTAAGGGGATGTAAAATATTACAAAAGTTTAATAAATTATTTTTGGTGCAGGAATTTTTCTGGTTCACATTTTTTCCTAATATAAATGTTACACTGTTGGAGAATCAGTCTTAAGGAAAAGGTGTGGTTTCAGTACAGTTAAAGCATTATTAACACTGGGGAGCGCATTTTTTGTTGAGTTAGACCTTACATTTGTTTTTTACAAATTTTTGGGTGGTGAATCCAGAAATGACCCCAGTTTTTTGCTATCACATCCTGTTTTTACGATACAGGGTACCCTCCATTTTTGTAAAACAACATACATATTTTACAAACAATGAAAAAATAATGAAATAATTACTTGAATGTACTGTTTATTTAAATTCCATTTGTTCATACAAAGGATTTACTGTTACTCTGACTTTTCTTTTACAGTAAAATATTTGAAAATTAATCGAGTAAGCAGTAAAGGTAAAAATGTACGCTTATAGCTTTTCCTAGAGTGTTCAGTGTTAGGACAAACCCGCCGGATGCTCCAACAATAGTCAGCCATCATATGTATATCCCATCTACCCTGATATCGTCGTTCCATGACCTTCAGATCTTGGGGGAATCATTCCCCTTGCCTTTCATTGACTGCACCAAGGTTTTCCGGGAAGTTAGAAAGATGGCTATGCAGAAAATGCACCATGATGCCCATATTGCAACCAAGCATTTTGGAGCTCTTCAAGAGTTTTTGGACAATTTCTGTGTAATTATTTGCTTGTGTGTTTCTAAGAAAGTTCTTGACAATGGCTTTGAATGATAACCAAGCATTCTTTTCCACTTCTGACATTGTCCTAATGAAGTGTTCATCTTTGATGAGCTGCCGAATCTGTGGACCATCAAACACACCACCTTTATTTTTTCAAATGACAAGCTAGGAAATGCCAAAATTAGGTACTTGAAACAGTCTCCTTCAGTTTTTGTCTGCATATTCTTCACAAAGAGAAACTGAATGGCCAATTGGGACTGACTCAAATATATTGGCATTGTGAAGGAGGACACACTTTAAGCTCCGCTTTGAGCTATGGATGAATAGTCCCCATTCAGTTGAGTTATAGATTGGAATTCCCAATTCCTCCATTAAACCAGGTATGTTATGGCAATACACAAAGCCACAGTCGGTTCTAAAGTACTGCAGAAATGCAATTTCTCTGGTTTGAAAGTACGATACCTTCGTTCCTTTTTCAAGTAAGTTTTTCTCACGCAGTCTTGATGCTAGGAGTTCTGAAGCCTTCTTCAATGGTCCCAAATCACTCTCCAAATCACTCAATTCATGCTGATCAAATCCCTGACAAGTCCCCTTCAATTTCAAACTCTTCATCATTATAGTCACCTAGTTCATCACCATAATCATGTTCTTCAAGAGAGGGTAGTGTAACAAAAACCGGCACTGGGATATCATCTGAATGAGCCACTGGGCGTATAGCCAATTGTAGACTAGGATACTCTATGTAACATTTATTTTTCTTGGTATATCCTTAGGTTTTCACTACACAAAAGTAACAGTCACTGGAATGGTCTCCTGGCTCTCACCAAATCATAGGCATACCAAATGGCATCTTATCACGTGTTCCCTTTGTCCATATTCCTAAACCCTCAACACAATGTTTGCACACCTTATGAGGGGCCCAAGACTTATCTTGATTACCAAGTTTAACTTTGAAATCTGCCAAATAGGCTTGCTCTACAAATGTGCTGATGTTCGCCCCTTTGACTGGGAATGGTGATACTGCCACAGATAAAACAAAAGGAATCCGGGTTGTTTAGGCACTTACAACGAGAAACAGCAGAGCCAGACATGATCTGAAAGAAAGGAAATAACGTGTGTAAGTGGAAAAATAAAATTTGCCTATTCACTACATAGAGCAGCGCTCAACCTCTGACCACACTGTTGCCTGTAAATGATTAGCCTATACAAATCCACGCTACATTATTTAAATTAATATAGGCAGTAGAGAAAAAAACCTGATGTGATAGAAGAAAACTAACTGCACTTTCAGAATCAGCATACCTATTTTAGTGTAAATGTTAATATTAGCTTAAATATTAAAGTCAACTAAAAATTTGTTCAAAATTGTTCCCCAGTGTAATATAAACATATGTTAAAACATGGATTTCCTTGTTTTTATTAATATTAATTAAGTACTGAAGAAAAAGGGCATGGCAGAGACAATAAATATAGCGAGCAAAAATTGGGGGGATAAAGAACAAATCACAAATCATGGACCAACTCACTAACATTGGTCCAAAGTACTATGATTGCAACTTATCAACCAGGTCTTATACCAAGCATAAAAAGGATCACAAGTTCACCAATATAATATTCAGCACATGACCCCCAAAATACTGATCGTCCAATTCCCCTTGGGCAGATAAGGGCTTAGTGAGGGTGCAGGGAAAAAAAGCTCCAGATGGTCCGCCCTTCTCCTTCAAACTTTTTATTCAATAAAAATAGCCAAAGATGAGATGGAGATAAGGCAGAAACAAGTAAGGCTATGTACACACATGCAATAATTATCCTATTGCTAACGACTGCACGATGCATGAACGAATGCTTTACTGTATGCTGTATAGCACCATTCTGCTCTATGGAGAGGAGGGGTGGAGAACGACGGAGCAGCACCCTGCTGCGCTCTCCCTCACTTCCATATCGATTGCTCGTCGTCCATCGATCTGCCAGGACGGTCATTCAAACGATGGACGAGTGCTGTAGACATGCAAGATTCTCGTCCGCTATCGGCCCTGAGCCGAATATCGTATGAGAACAATTGCAAGTGTGTACCTAGCCTAAAGCTGGGTACACGCGTGCAACAATTGTCGTTGAAAAGGATCTTTCACGATGCTGTCCAACTACTAAGTACTGCATGATGCATGAACGAGTGCTGTACATACAGTACCGTTCTGTTCTATTTAGAGGGAAGGGGGAGAACGACAGAGCGGCAACCCACTGCGCGCTCCCCCCTTCACTTCCATTATGGTTGTTCGTCGTCCGTGGATCCGCCAGGACGGTCGTTCAAACGACGGGCGCTGTACACACGCCAGATTCTCGTCCGATATCGGACGAGAAGCATTGGACGTGTGTATGTAGCTTAAGAAACAAGAAGCTTAAGAAACAAGTATAAAATGGGAGGGAAGATAAGATAATGGGAAGAGGAAGAAATATAATATAGGGGAAAAAAAGATAATAGATTCAATAGGTGAAGGAAAAAGGGTGGAGAGGAAACCCCAAGGAAAGAAGAGTAAAAGGGGAAGATTAGGAAAAAAGGAATTGGGAAGGGAAGAGACAAAATCAAACAGTAAATCCTGTGTTGACATGTAGCACAAGTAGCAGCCTACATGGGAGAAGTGACAGGATACTGCGCGGGCCTCCCTACAAACTCATGTGCCAAGTTTCATACCTATTTCGACAGCAAGCAGAATTAAATTCCCTTTGTATTCTTTTTTTGTATTATTTGTGAGAAAGTGTTGTGATGGGTGCACATGCAGGCATCTAGTCACTAAAGTCTGAGAAAAAATAGGTGAGTGGATCAACCCTTTGTGATCACCCTAGAACTGAAGTTGTGTTTTAGTGACCCAAGTATTGTGTCATGCTGTGTTTTTTTTATTTATTGTAGAACTCAATGGGGCATACAACAAACAAAACCGTAAATGCAATATTAAAATATATTAATGAAATGGTGGAGCTGAAGGGTTCTTCGAAAACCTATAAAGATTTTGAGTGTATCTGTGATTGATTCAGCCGATTCAAGCAGCATGTGAAGAATAGCATTCTGGATGCTCCCTCCAGGGTTATATCCTGGATACCCAGTTCCCGAACTGGGAACAGGTGTGGGGAAGATGAAGAAACCTTAACCACAATGGTGCATTTTGAAAAAACACTAAGGGTAGTCCTGATGTGGGAGTGGAGCTAGTGTGGTACATTAATTGGGCACCAAGGTAATGTGGACAAGGGAACTTCTAGAAATGTTTGCTTGTTGTTAAACCATAACTTCCAGTCTGATTGTCTACTCCATTCAACTATTTAGTCTACAGGCAGTCCTTGCTTTACAAACATTCAACTTACATACAACTCGTACTTACAAACAGAGGCTGTACAGCAGAGGATTACCGGGCTACAGCCAAATCTGCTGCTCCTAGAAAAGCAGTGCCAACAAGAGGTCCCTGCCTCCACAGAGACCACTGTACTATACATTATATTCATTGAAGCAGAATTAGCAATGTTAGAGATGCAATATCCTAATACAGAGAGGTTCACCAAAGTGTACTGTACAGTTACCGAAGGATGCTACAGGGCTACTTATGATGAGGAAAAGAAAAGCTTTGTGCACAACTCCCTTGATGCCTACTTTAGGAAACTGACTCCAGCAGAATCAGATCATAATTCTGTCCACCAGGTCCATCATCTTCTACCAAGGTTGTTTAAGGTTGTACTGCTGTTTAAACCTGTTCCAACTTACATACAAACTCAACTTAAAACAACCCTACAGAACCTACCACATTCATAAAACAGAGACTGTCTGTACTGTATGGTAGAGGGGCATATCGGCAATACCAACCCCACCTTGACATCTGGGCATTTTTAGATGACAAAGGCAATGAAAAAAAAACATTTAAGACTACCGAAGAAGGCAGAGGGAACAGCAACGGTTCAAGTTTGGAAGAGAACTATTGGCTGTATCATCAGTTTCAGAATTGTACACTGTGCAAACCAAGAAAAAGTTCAACCACTGATATTTCCTGGTAAATTTTCTGTAGGAGAGGTAATAAACCCTTGAGAGTTCTTTATGAATGTAAACACCTAGATATAAGAGGACCTCTGTTCCCCAGCAAAAAAAAATGTGTGTTGGAAGGAGGTACTCAGCAGTGGGGGCAGAAACATTTAGGGCCCCCAATTTTTGAAAGTTTTTTTGAAATTTGGAAGGGGTTCCATAGTAGTAGAGCTCAGATATAAGATTGGACCACTGGGAAGGAACACTGCTGGAGACAAGAGATAGAACAAAAGTTTATTAATAAAGACAAAAGGAGATATTGTGCTTCACCCAAGGGACCCCAGAAAAAATCCCAATCCACCTGGTTGAAAGCTTTAGCCTTGATTGACAGAAGCTTACCTGGACAAAATAGAATAGGCACTTAAGGAATTGTAAGAGTTGGACTGCCAGTACCTGGTGTATATGTGGACATATGTATTCAAAAGTTAAAAAGGCCTCTAACTGGGACACAAGTTTAGATCTTTCTCCTTTTTAAAGGATTATTATTCACTTGTATTTATATAGTACCAACATATCTTTACAAAGTCCATTGTCATACCACCAAATGTTCCTTAAAGGGGCTCACAATCTAATGTGTCTATCATGGTCATATTTCATTAACAACAGTCTAAGAACATTTTAGAAGCCAATTAACCTACCTGCATGTTTTTTGGGGGAAACTGGAGCAACTGGAAGAAACCCACACAAACACAGGGTGGCAGTATCCTGGCCAATTCCGAACCTTGGACCTAGGGCTACAAAAGAAAGAGTGATATCCATTTAGCCAACCATGCTGTCCAATCACTGCTTCCAGTAAATCCTGTTGAAAAAAAATCAGCCCATCTAATTTAAAAAGCCTGCAGTATTTTTGTGTGAATGAGATTTGTAATAAGTAAATGGACTGCTACTGCTGACCTGTCTTTTGAAAACGCTAGTCACCTAGTAGTCATGCTTTCAGTACTTTCTGATTTACTGGCCTGAACAATTATACAGATCAGGAGTTTTAACTTTACTTGTTTCATGTCTATCTGCTAAAAAAGGGAATTCCAGAGACTGGCTCCCAAATTGCATTTTCAGAAGCACACATCATTTAATATTTTTAGACAAGTTACTAACCTTTTGCATGTTAAAGTCTAACCTATGTACCCTTATAACCTTCCCTTTTTTATATTTGCTTCTTTTCATCCAAGATAGTCCTTGCTTTACCATTACTTATTTCCTGCATTATTCTCAGGGCTATTCAGGAGATTTGTTCTTTTATTACCAAAAAAAAGGCAGAATTATTAGACAAATAATAAATAAGTAACATACAAAATGTAAAAAAAGATTGGAAATCTTTTTTCAAAGTAGACTTTGTATATGACAGCAGAAAGCAAACATAGCCTATTATATCCTTCCTGTCATCAGATGGCGTCATGGTCTTCAGAATTCAACATTGCATTCATTAGAGGATATCGGACATAATCATATATTGGACACCCATTGTCAGCTCCAACTTCTGCACTGAATTTGGCTCATATATATTTATTATTATTAATATATGAGCTACAGAACCTTTATTGGTGTTAACATATCATATGTTCACCATAGCTCTTTGTTATGTCACGGCAATAATTTGTGACAGTTTATGCAAATATTGATGGGTTCAATTTGAAGTGTACAAGAGAGATAACACAAAGACTTGAAAGAATATACTATTTAATATAAGAGTTAAATATAACAAAAATACATAGCTGCAGAAGTGAGTTGCATTCATCCAAGGAGTCTTCCAAATTAATGGCTTGGCAGATGATCAAAAAACATGTTGCATACAGTTAGTTCTGGTCAAGACTAGTTTATTAGGTGTGGCAATGAGTTTTTAACAACCCAGGAACTAAGACAATGGCCAGTGCTTGACCAGTACTGACCAATGGTCGTCCTTTATCCAGCAATTTTACCTTATAAGGATGCCAGTAAAAGGATGTGCTGCATTCCTTTAGGATGACCTCATATATGGTATACGTGTACCAGTATATACTGATAAAGCATTATTGTTGGTGAGACATAATTCATATTAAATAAATTGTGCGAATCCAACACTCATACAAATTCATTTGTAATGAATGTAAAGATTTTTTCTTTTCAAATAGTGAAATTGTCAAGTCAGTAGAAGTCTAACTATATTAATGGAAAATCATATCCTTTTGGGTGACTGTTGCAAAAGCTTCTTATTACCAAGTTTGTTGTAAGCCAAAAGATTGTTGTAGAAAAATGTAAATTTAATGCAAAAAAAGTACAGGGTGAGAGTTGTAGGGTTTTAAGGGCTTTCATAGAATATACAATATGTACTTTATTTGTATGTGGTGTTATGTAGCCATCATACTATATTCTGGATTAGCCTCAGCCTTTTTGGGTATTACAATAAATGTTTTATTCTACAGTTAGGTCTGCTTACAGACAGCAGCAGCACTCTAATTTATTTAACTTTATTGGTTTTAGCTTTAAAAAATGCTGTAGTTTTAATAGCAACATATGTTTTTATCAAGAAGTCTGTATTGTTTAGTGGATGCAGCAGCTGCAACAGACTGAAAAAAAGATTGGAAAGAAACAAGAAATAGTCTTTTTAAAAGATAGAGCGGTAAAATGGTAAGGTGTGGGTAAAATAAGCCAGAATACCAAAGTTTCATTGCACAGTTGGTGAGTTCCTTTTTTTTTTTTTTCCTTCAGCCCATATAGGTACAAATATAAAAGGTGCAAAAAGAAAGGTCATCAAATCAATAAAAGTACACATTCCCTGCACTCCACTCCCCATATTCCTAGGTATGGTTTCAGAGAACATGGCCAGTGGCAGGGGAAGATTTGCAAGTGTGAGAACAAAACAAAATAAAAAGGCAGCTTTTTATCAATAAAAATAGAGCTTTCAAATACAAGTGTGGAGGGGAAGGAAGGGAATAGCAGAGGAGGAAAAGGGGATATCAGCAACATTATCTTAATACTGAATGCTCGGGTAGGAGACGGATTATGAAGATTTTGTGAACCAGTCAAGAACCTTTTCTGCATGCTGTGGCTGGAAAAGCCAGCCATTCTAGGAAAAGCAGATTTGATTGGACTCTGCTGGGAGTGAACCTATCAGTGTTTTTAATGCAGGACCTTCTTGTGGAGTCAGTCATCCCCTACAATTGCAATGTGATTAAAACAATGATGGTGCTTTTGCAGTTATTTTCTTTTTTTCCTGCCAGAAAGCTCCAAAAACAGACAATCAGCAACAAGTAAATGCTGGGCTTGGAGCACCTCAAGCTTAAAAAAGGACCCCCTTCTCCCAAAACTTAGAATACAAGTTATGCAGCAGAAATGTGTGCCTTTGTTATGGATAGATCAGCAATAAAGAATAACAATAATTTTAAATTAAGCAAAAATAAATTTTATATTTTTGAACAAATTCAAATCTCTGAACTGCATTGCAAATTTATTATCAGACAAATCTGTTTACATGATACTACTATAACAACTGCAGGAGTCAGAGGATTGATGGGTTAAAAATGTTATTTATTTTATAAGATATTGTGAAGGCATATACTGTATTATAGTATCCAAAATATCAAAGTATGGGACTTTAATGGCACTATACCCTTTCTTTTGTGCGTATATACATTAATATACTTTGTGAAACTCCTGTACCTCTATCTTGCATATATGCACTGAAAAATCTAGTGATATGCCTGATCCCTATTTATGACCTATGCTTATGATATCCTTTGTGCTTCTTTTGAATATAGTGGATAAATGCTTGAATGGTAGTTTTCTGAAAACTTCAAGGGACAGACATTACAAATTGAACACTATTGTGGATGATTAATTTGGGATACCGTTATCTCTGTTGTTGTGGTTTTAACCCTGCTTTATACCTGCCTCCATACCAGGTGACAAAGTGCACCTGTAGTTGAAAAGCTTTTTGGTATGTATATAAAAGATTTGATGATGCTATATAGGAATGTACATGCAGTTCTCTATATTAATGTTTTTTTTCTGTATTGTATTGTAGTGTTGATACATCTAATGTCTGTACTACCGTGTTTCCCCGATGATAAGGCATCCCCATCAAATAAGCCACCCCCCGATTTTTGCTCAAACAATTAAAATAAAGCACCCCCCACAAATAAGACATCCTCCGATACCTGATACTGTGTGCCT
>NC_092858.1:60154108-60166545 GCF_032062135.1 Pyxicephalus adspersus
AATGGCACAGAGTGATCAGAAGGGGACAATCAATGGCACATGAGTGATTTTCAACAATAAATGTGTACTGTAGTCTTCTTCATGGAAAAACAAGACATCCCCCTGAAAATAGGACCTAGGGCATATTTTTTTTCAAAAAATATAAGACAGTGCCTTATTATAGGGGAAACAGGGTAATTACATCCCTGAGGAAGCGGACTTAGTCTGCGAAACGCGTCGGATGATCCCTGCATATGTAATGTGTACAATGTATTTAGCCCATGTATGTTATGATGTTATGATGTTAAGCATGTATAAACCTCTTTTAAAATTATGTAAATAAAATATGATAATTTTATAATATTTGACTGCTGTTAAAGTCCCATACTTTGATATTTTGGATACTATGATTGAACTCTTTTAGGGATGGTGGCAGTATTAAGTAGAATTGAAATCAGGCAATAAAGAATATATAGAATATACTGTATTGTAGTCAAGTCCTAGAAAAAAAACCTCATTAGCTAGATATATATAACCTGTTTTTTAATTATGAAATTAGTTGTGTATTTTATGAGGACACCAAAATCTAAGATGATTTGGAACAGAACTTACTGTATACTGTGGGGGATTACTGGTCACAAAGTATGATCACTTTGTAGCAGCTCATTTTGTATGTAAAGAGCCAGTGTCTTGACATTTATACAATAATAAGGCCTTTTTTTCTCAAACAAGGATTGAGAAGGCTTAGGTAAAAGGAACAGGAGGGGATGGAGATATAAAAGAGTTGTAAGAGGATTACAGTATTGTAGATATCATACTCCAGAGCTCTCCCAATTAACTGATTCAAGTGTCTGAGGATTTATAGTGTAAAGAACAAGATAAATATACTAATGGTGGGATGACACCCAGAGGTTTGGTTTCAGATAGACAGAGAAGTTACACATTTTTGGTAAATGAAGAATAGCTTTAAAATGTTTAATTTCCTAAATATATTTATCAGATATGTGAAAAAAAATGATTCCCACATTTTTATAAGTATGTTTGCTCTACAGTAGAATTTATGAAAATAGCATATTAAAAAAATCACTAAGAAACAGCCTAATAACATCCCTGGGAAATTGTGGGAGCAGGGTGACAAATCCATAGTTAGTGACATAGACAAAATTTGAAAAGCACAATGCCTCTTCATCCTGGTGTCCTATACTTTACTTTACATATATCAAATTGTGTTTTAAAAAAATGCAGTTAAACAAACCACCTTTTGCTTTGATGACAGCTTTGGAGACTTCTGGCATTCTGCCAGTAAGATTCATAAGCTAGTCACCAGGAATGATTTTCTGTTTACAGGTGTGCCTTGCCAAGAGTTTATTTCTGGAAATGCTTGCTTGTTTGAGACCATCAGTTGTGTTGTACAGATGTAGGGTTGGCACACAGCTCTATACAGTGAATAGTCCTGCAAAGAAGCCACTTCTGAGGAAGATCAACAAGAAGTGAAATGCTTGGGCCAAGAAATGCAAGGAATGGACAACAGACAGACCAGTTGAAATATATACTGTACTTTTGTTTGATGAGTACAAATGTGGGATTTATGGTTCCACCAGCAGAAAAGGTAAATGTACTAAACTTGCAGTTAACACTGTGAATCATGGAGGAGGAGGTGTGATGGTTGGGGGTATTTTGACTTGGTCATTTTAAAAGTGAATCGCAAAAGTGTGTGAAGGTGAAAGTAAAAGTGAAGGCAAAAAAGTGTGGGCACCTCTGCTCTAGGCTATGTAAGGACTATTTGGCCAAGAAGAGTAATGGATTGCTGCATCAGATATTCTGATGACCAGATTACCCAACCTAAACATATTTGAGGTTTGGGATGAGTTTGAAAAAGTGAAGGTAAAGCAGCCCTGGTGTTAAGCATCTCTGGGTACTCCTTTAGGACTGTTGGAAATCCATTCCAAATGACTACCTCATGGTCTGAGCCTGCAATGAGAGAGTGGATGGGTTCTGGTATTATGACGTCACTCTGGGGGAAATTTCTTCCTCTTTGAGTGACACACTGCTCCCCACACATGCGTGTTTCGTAGTCGGCACATTTAGTGGTCTGTGATGTTCAAAATGTTGGAGACCACTGCTCTAAAGGATAATCACTGAATGATTCAAACCAGTACTGGTACTTTATATATATATTTTTTAAATGAAACAACTCAGATGCAATTGAACTGCAGACTTCCAACTTTATTTCAGTGGGTTGAACACAAAGATTGCATAAAAATGTGAGGACCTAAAGCCTTTTTTTTACACAATCACTTCATTTCAGGGGCTCAAAAGTAATTGGACAATTGACTCAAAGGCTATTTCATGGGCTGGTGTGGGCAATTCCTTCGTTATGTCATTATCAATTAAGTTGATTTGATTTGATTTGAGGGGGGGGGGGTGCTTGTATGTGGAAGATTTTGCTGTGAACAGACAACATGCGGTCAAAGAAGCTCTCAATGCAGGTGAAACAAGCCATCCTTAAACTGCAAAAACAGGAAAAAAAACATCCAAGAAATTGCTACAATAGCATAGGAGTAGCAATAGGAGAATAGGGGTGGCAAAATCTACAGTTTGGTACATCATGAGAAAGAAACAAAGCACTGGTGAACTCGGCAACGCCAAAAGACCTGGACGTCCACAGAAGACAACAGTGGTGGATGATGGCAGAATCATTTCCCATGGTGAAGAGAAACCCCTTCACAACAGCCAACCAAGTGAAGAACACTCTCCAGGAAGTAGGCGTATCAATATCCGTCTAGCATAAAGAGAAGACTGCATGAAAGTAAATACAGAGGGTGCACTGCAAGGTGCAAGCCACTCATAAGCCTCAAGAATAGAAAGACTAGATTGGACTTTGCTAAAAAAAAAATCATCTAAAAAAGCCAGCACAGTTCTGGAAAAACATTCTTTGGACAGATGAAACCAAGATCAACCTTTACCAGAATGACGGCAAGAAAAAAGTATGGAGAAGGCGTAGAACAGCTCATGATCCAAAGCATACCAGATCATCTGTAAAACATGGCGGAGGCAGTGTGATGGCTTGGGCGTGCATGGCTGCCAGTGGCACTGGGACACTAGTGTTTATCCATGGTGTGACACAGGACAGAAGCAGCCGAATGAATTCTGAGGTGTTCAGAGACATACTGTCTGCTCAAATCCAGCTAAATGCAGTCAAATTGATTGGGAGGCGTTTCACAATACAATTGGACAATGACCCAAAACATACAGCCAAAGCAACCCAGGAGTTTAATAAAGCAAAGAAGTAGAATATTCTTGAATGGCCATGTAAGTCACCTGATCTGAACCCAATTGAGCATGCATTTCACTTGTTGAAGACTAAACTTCGGACAGAAAGGCCCACAAACAAACAGCAAGTGAAAGCCACTGCAGTAAAAGCCAGGCAGAGCATTAAAAAGGAGGAAACCCAGCATCTGGTGATGTCCATGGGTTCAAGACTACAGGCTGTCATTGCCAGCAAAGGGTTTTCAACCAAGTATTAGAAATGAACATTTTATTTTCAGCTTTTTAATTTGTCCAATTACTTTTGAGCCCCTGAAATGAAGTGATTGTGTTAAAAAAAGGCTTTAGTTCCTCACATTTTTATGCAATCTTTTTGTTCAAACCACTGAATTAAATCTGAAAGTCTGCAGTTCAACTGCATCCGAGTTGTTTCATTTAAAATTAATTGTGGTAATGTACAGAACCAAAATTAGAAAAAAGTTGTCTCTGTCCAAATATTTATGGACCTAACTGTGTATATATAGATATATATAAATAATCATAGGATTTGGTCATAAAGCAAAAAGCTGGGAAAGCACATTTATTTATTGATTCATTTGTATTTATATATTGTAGACATAGTGCTTTACATAGTCTATAGTTTATTTACTGTCTCCCAAAGGGGTTCTCAATTATTATTATTATTATTATATAGCGCCAACATAATACAGAGTGCTTCAGAAAGTCAATAGTCTTGTCACAATCCAATGTCCCTACCATAGTCATAGTCAATTTGGAAGGGAAGCCAATTACCCTAACTGCATGTTTTGGGGATATGGGAGGAAACCCACACAAACACAGGGAAGATATACAAACTCCTTGTGAATAGTGTCATGACAGTGATTCAAACCTGGGCCCTAGCATGAGTGCTAGCCACTGTGCTGTTCTCTTTCACCCTATCTCTCTATGATCTTACCCCTTCCAGAGTGATCAGAGTGCTGATCAGTTTCTTGCAAACAAATTAATTTAGTAGGGACCACATCCTGGTACAAACATTCTTTTACCATCAGTGTCCACATCCCTGCATAACAATGTCTTTCCTTAGTGCCTGCACAAGCTTCTTTATATCAATAAGGTGTTACCACACTGCTTGATATTTTCATGCTAGGTGGGAAGAAATTGTAGACGGGTGGCAGCCCTTGTATTGTGATCCAACTTATCAGGTGGTTCCTGAAAGGTGCCGGGTGGTGCTCCCAGCTAAAAGGGGCTGGGGAGAACACTGCTTATGATTACAGAGTAAAGGATATAGAGCCTACTGACTGATGGGTCAAGACTCATTACAGAAGGTTTAGGGTACATACTCTAGAGCTGCTTTTCTCAATTGATGTAACCCTTGAAAAAGATTTTGGGTCTCAGGAAACCCTGATATAAATTATTTACTGAGAGTTGGTGGGAGGAATTCGCCTTTTTACAGTATATTTAAGAAAGTGCCACCCTTCTAGACACTTAAAAGATCACTGGAGTCTTCTTACTGGCTCGCTGAAGGGTTAATACATACTGTATAGGCTGGAGAGTGGTCACTAACTAAATAATTGAAACACTGCTAGTGTGAACACCAGCAAGTGAGTTCAGTGCTGTAAAAATGTTATTGAAGATAAAGATTTATTTAAATTTATATTCTGGATATTGTTAGTAAATCAACAACATAGTTTTATTACTATTATACTATTACTGAGATATGGGATTACCCCAGAAGGATGTGTTAAGAGGAAGGGGATTTGCACATCTGAATGAGAAATTTTTAGGTTGCAAACATTTTATAAACACAATTTTGATGGACAGTGATCACTAGGTATGCTATTGTATTACTGTTTAACAGGCTTTTAGTCAGTCAATAGATTAATAAAATTAGCAGAAGAATTAAAAATATACCTTTGAATATATCATTTCTAACACAGTTTCTCCAAATAACTTTTTATATTAGAGGAGTTGAGTTCTTCTGTGCTGCAATACTAAAAATAGAGCAAGAATTTTAACAACTTCATCATGAGATCTTACAAACTCAGCATTACACTGATGTCAGTTTGATTAGGGAAAATGTTCAGAGCTGCTAATTGCATAAATGTTCACAAGATTATTTCATCTGTGCTGCCTGGATTACCAACACACTCTACATTAGAATTGCAATTGGTAAAGTTTTCTTGGGTATACCATTTTTTGTTAGTAAATTATTCCTTGAACGAAGTAACATCCAACAGTATATTGAATGTCTTATGAAGGTGTCCACCAAAACTTGTGCCCATATCATGTGCCCTACCCTATCCTATTCATTATATCTATATGGTAAACATTGTATTCCTGTTCTATTCTGTTTCATCAGTTCACCTCATGTTTTCTTTTCCTCTATTTGGTTTAACACAGAGTTTAGTCCTGGTTTGAAACTGACGCAATTGTAATGGTGGATAAACAAATATATATATATATATATTTTTTTTTTTGCATTATAGACTTTTTGCAAGGCCAAACCCCTATCTGATTGGACATTCTGACTCATGACCATGACAATTCAAGTAGAGAAATATTTAGATATTATATATTCTAAACCAAATTTCTATGTTTGTCAGGACTTTTCATGTGCCTACCACAAATTTCTACAACATTAAAATAATAAAACACTAGTTTATTTGATGATATTTAAAAACAGTCCAGCAAAACAGTTTGTGTTTGTACATATCCATCATTCCAACTTACATGACATGTATACCATTGCACAATACATCACATATATATAATTATATTTTTTTTTAGTCTACTGTTTTCTATCACCCTTGCAATTATAAAATGTCCTTTAAATTAGGGGCTACCACCACTTTTGCAGCTTGGACTCCATTTGCAAATGCTTGTTAGGTCCCCTGAGCACTTCAAAGGCCAAATCCCTATTATTTTTCATACATTTCTTCAGTCCAAAGGCAAACTATCTTACATGTCCTAGTAGGAGCAAGGCTTGCAGATGTCTTGGGACATACATGATACATAATACAGTGGTACCTTAATCTGTTCCAGATCCTTGCTTATACCAAACAGGACTTATACCAAACAAATTTTTCCCATAAGAAATAAAAGGAAAATGATTAATCCGTTCCCATGAAAAAAAAATCCTTTCGTTATTGGCATAATATACATTGATTGGGTTGTATAAAATAATTTAAACACTGCCTAATACTAAAATACATAAATACAAAAGCAAACAGATGAAATAAATGAAAATTTAACCTCAATTTACCTTGCTGAGAATAGTCGAGTGCCTACTAGGATGGTGCTGAGAAGGGAGGAGGAGGAGATTGTATATAATTCACAGAGAGTTATAGCGCGGGTTGTTCACTAAATGGTATCAACTGGTGTACTGTCTGCTCGTGAACAGTCGTGGCTTTGTGTCGAGAGAGGTAAATAAGGGTAGTGCGTGGTGTTATGACTCATTTTGCCCCATACAAGTTCTAGCAAAAATGTTGTACACCAAGCAAAGGTTGTATACCAAGCAAAATTATTTGTGTCCAAACAGGACTTATACCAAGTTGAACTTATTCCAAAGCGGACTTTTACCGAGGTACCACTGTATAGCCTCTAAGATTTTGCTGAAAAATGTTCTGGGAGCCAAATATAGCCATCAATACCACGGTCCCAGACAGAATTGTCAAGCTTAACCAATAGGCCCCCCTCTATCGTTCAGAGGATGTGGTCAGGAAGGGAACATGTGTTCCAATGCACCCTGTCAATGCATTTTTTGGATCAAAATGTAAAACTTCATGTATTCTTTCATACAGATCAATCTACCCAAGACTCCAGAAAGTGTTGTTTTCCTTAAAATGGATACACCTTTACCTAAACAAGCTTGAATTTTGATAGCCAGACACTGGAAGTTGTCCATTATTGCCCACCATAACTTTGTTAAATGTAAATTGAATTGGATCATGACTAATGAAAAACTTACCTGTATGATCAACAACAAGACAGAGACCTTTTTTAAGACCTGGAACCACTGGATTGATTGCCAATCTTAAAATGTAACTCCAGAGAAGATATGCTGCTTTTTGGTTTCTTTGTTCCTGTTTTCTGACTAATGTTAATTATGGTTTTATTTTCAATCCACGATGTATATTGCCAAGATGGTTTATTTTAGATTTTTTGGCTGCTATTACCTGGATAACCACAGATATACCCAATCTTTTTTGTATGATAAGACCATAATACCTACTTTTATTACCCCTTTATCCAACCCTGTATTGTATATTTCATTAAACTTCAAAAAAACAATGTGATGATAGTTTTTTAAACTAATAGTTTACAGTATAAGGTAACTAAAATGACTTCACAAGCAGAAAGGCTACCCAGTCACTCTATGATGGTTATTTAATTGGAATGCAAACTGCTAATTTTTGGTCTGATGGTCCTGTGAAATATGATGTCATTAATCTCTTACCCACCTGCACTAGTTCTGCACTGTACACTGTAGCACTATATTACTCTGTATGTAAAAAACAGACCTGTGTTTTACTAACACATTTCAGGGACTTTGCAAACAACTGGAAAACTTAGTAGCCAAATTTTGGAACTGCTAATTTACATAGTAATCATTTTATACTTATTGCTATATTCTGTGAGAGAATATGTGTTCTTTAGGGAAATGTATATCCTAACCCAGTGGTTGCCAACCTTTTTGGTTCCGCGGACCACTAAAATCACAGGCCCCTGACCGTGCATGCTTGGGGAGCCGGGTGTCAATCAAAGGGGGAGAAACCTCCCCCATGGTGACATCATCATGACATAACCCCGCCCACTCTCCCATCAATCACAGATCTAAGCCTGGGATGGGAAAGTGGGCAGGTTATGTCCAGGGACACAGGCCGCCCACTTCCTTGAGCCTGGGACTTGTACGGGGTCGTGTTCTGCACCTCTGGCAGGTGCACCCCCCCTCCCCCCACAGACCAGAGCCATGGACCACCAAAATTTTCTCACGGACCACCGGTTGGCGACCACTGTCCTAACCTGTCATCTGGACAGAAAATAAGCCAACATATAAGTACCAATATACATAGGGTAAAACATGGGGGAAAGTAAGGGAAGGGTTATGGGTTTTGTACCTTTGTAGAAGCTGCATTGTGAAATAAGTGAGTCACCTGCCTGGCTATGCAGTGTGGTTAGCATAGAATCATAAATACTTTGACAGATAAAACAGTAAAGCAAAAAAAAATATATATTTTTTTTTTTTTTTTTAAGAGTTGTCATTTAATTTTTCACTATACTGACTTTTAAAATGCACTGATATTAGATGTGAAATCACAGGTTTAGTCTGTTTAAATAACAAAAATAAGCCTTAAGGAGAAGATCCAAGTGGAAGTTACAGAATGCTGAGGTCGCCTGCTACTGAAAACAAGGGTTGACATAAAGAACTCTCAGAAGACAGAAAAAGTGTATATTGTTTGGTCACAGATATCATTGCTATAGGGAACACCCTTTTATTAATGTTTGAGAAGACTTGGAGGATTGGAGTGATGGCAGATATGGTTAAAATCAGGTGAAGGAGTGCTGACATTACTGACTGAAAGATTGAAATATTTAGATTTAAGTTTGTCCTGAACCGTTTCTTTTCTTTAGCATATTTTTACCAGTTTCTAAAAAGCTTCTTGTGTCTGATACACTGAGATCATCTATGAGTCATTGTTTAAAATATTATTCCTAATGCATTACTCTAAAAAGGAAGATAGAATGGCACTAAGCACAATCCCAGAATTTTTGCTGCTCCTCTTTTGGCCTTGACAAGCCAGGAATGTTATGATAGTGAAGCATGCTGGCACAGATTGTATAATAGAAGGAGCTGTGACTGAACACACTAATTAGTGGCAGCAGCCATAGGATTTGCCGGCCCAATAATTGTTGTTTACGCCTTCTGTCATCTAGCAACTTTCTACATATTAAAAATGTGAAGGATTACACTGATCCAAAAAGCCTTGCATCTCTTAGTTAACTGAAAAAAAATCTGTAATATGTTTTCAGTATTTTGAATTAAAGAATATGTGCAACAAAATAAAAAGATAATGGTACTGAGTTACTACATAAGAAGAGCATTTTATTTTCATGATTAGGTAGACTTTGTCTTCATCTAGCCCCATAGGCTCAAATGCCCAAAAACCTAGGTCCTGTCTAGTTCTTAGTGTTTTTTGTCTTTCAGTCATAATACTTGAATAGGATGGTTTGTCATTTATCTGGTGGTGACTATGTCGTCATGATCTATCTTTTCCAGCTTCTGGGTTTACTGTCTTTTTGTAACTTCTAAAGGAGTGTTGTTAGGAATGTCCTACCACTGGTTTCAGGACCTCCTAAACAGAAATGTCTTAATGGCTAGGGAGTGTATGGGCCCTAATTTAGTGTAGCAGCATTGTTCAAATCTGTGAGCATGGCTTGCCTTGAAACACAGACCATGCACTCCTCTCCTAAGTTTTGTGAGGCCAGGTTGGTGTCTGTGCAATGGGCAGAAACTGCACAGATGCAGATGTACAAGACAGAAATAGCCTGCTGCGAACCAATATTTCAAGGGAACGGCGGTTGCCTTACAGATGCACTGCCCAGCATTGGACATGATTGCTGCCAGTTTTCACCCTTTTGGCCATGGTGCTCTGCTTCTGGAAAAGCCAGGCTCTGGTGAGGTGAAAGGCCAAGAATTAGTAAAGGGTGGATTTATATTTGTTCAGGTCTAGCAAGGCGTGAAAGTTTTCATGAGTAGGAAGTTCCCACCCAGGCATTCCTGAAAATATAGAAACCCATTAAAAAAACAACACTTTGAGAGTGCCTAGAATGGGACAAACTTGGCTCTGAGCCCCAAGATTGTAAGTCGGTGGTCAGTAACCTGGTGAGACAAAATAGATTTTCCAATTTTCACCGTAACAGAGGTTCTTAATAGCTTGTTTTATGTGTATGGAAGGGTTTCATATGAAGCAAATATATAAATTTCTATCGGTGAACCACCGACTTACAATCTTGGGGCTCAAAGCCAAGTTTTTCCCCTACTAGTCACTCTCATTTACTCTTATTCTGGTAGAATTCCTACTCTACACACCCTATATCCCAATCCACAACCCATTATCACCCATTACTATCATTGAAGAACAACAGAACTATTTCCATCCATAATCACAGGGACAGCTTTAATTATTTTCAAATCACCATTGGATTTTATGAATAGGCTATTTTTTAAGTTGTTCAGCAATATCACCAAGTCTCCCAAAAAACCCCTAAAGAAGCCTTGCGGGGCGAAACGTGTTGGGTAGGAAACAATTATTTTATTGTTGTAAACAGGATTTGATATACCAAAATACTACCCATGCATGCCTATGAGACCAGGATATCTATGTTAGTCTAGGACTAGCATAGTAGACCTTTGTCTAGTTTTAGGATTTTCATAGCAAATAAAGTTTAGTTTTTGAGGAAAAAAAACGTGCCCCACAAAGCCTGCCTTTCTCTTTCTCTCCTGAATTGTTCCTTAGTATTATCTCAGGCTGGGCACACTGGAATGGACTCCTCTAATTCTCTGGGGTAACTATCTTTGGTGAAACATACCCTTTCACTTTTTAAAGCCAACTATCCCCAATGTTTCGTATCTTAGTTAATGATCTACAGAGATGGCAATCCTCTCCTCCGCTATGGTTTGGTAGAATTGCAACAATTAAAATTATATTTTGCCCAGATTGCTATACTTTTTTCGCACCCTGCCAATTGCAATCCCCAAAGTGATTCTGCAATATACAAAATAAGTTACTCAAATTTATTTGAAATGGTAAACAACATAGAATAAATGCGACTACAGTCTATACTCCTAAAAAGCTAGGTGGTCCAGGGGTCCCCAATCTTGCATTATACCATAATGCAGCCCAAATAGCAGCCTTGGCCAATGTACACTTTTGAAATCTAGACCCCAATGGACTGATTTAGAGGCTCTGTTCTGGTCAACTATTCCATTAGAAGCATTATTGTGGATTTCGAGTAAAAAATGCCCCGCAATTGTTTATTCCTCTCTTTCCTATGCCCTTTCTATGTGGGATGGTCAAAATGCTATTCAAGCTCTTTATTCCCAGCACGCTCCTTTGACTCCTTTATGGCAAGACCCTGATTTTCCTCCTGAATACGAACAGGGGTGTGAGGTATGGTGGCACAATAAGGGATTTTTCCGTATAGGTGATTTTTTTGGATGGTAAAAATATCATTAGTAGCTCCCACTTACAGGATAATTTTTCCCTCCCACCCACATAATTTTTTCATTATTGCCAAATCAGATCATTTATTCACTCTAAAATTAAAGGTCTATCTCCCCCATACCAAAGTACAGCATTTGAGAAATCATGCCTTTTTATCAGGGGGAGAGTTTCAGGGGAGAATTTCAGTGGTTTATGCAGCTCTCTTTCCCAATGACAAAAGATTGTTTTATATGTCTCAATGGGATGCAGATCTGAAAGAGGAGTGGGAGGACAATTTCTTTAAACACATCCCTTATTGAAGCTAACTATAAGGTCTTGCTGAGGTGGTAAATGGTGCCCACCCAGATTGACAAATTGAATCCTACTATTTCTCCTCTTATAGAGGCTGCAGATGGCTGGGCAACATGTTTCATGCTTGGTGGACTTGTCCTAATGTCCAAAGGTTCTGGATTTATATTTTTAATTTGCTGTTTACTATTACACAAATCAACATTCTGAGAAAAGTTGAGAGTGCTTTGTTCTCTAAACTACCAGACTCAGTACCTTAACCTCACTGCAGATTAGTTAAATATATTTTCTTATCAGCTCGCATCACGATTGCTTGCTATTGGAAGGCCATTCCACTTGACTTTACTGAACACAAACTAAACTGGATTATGACAAATGATAAATTAACCTGTACCTTGCAAAACAACATGGATACATTTAATAAAACTTGGGACCGGTAGATAGCCTACACTCAATACTAAATTTTTGATGAGAACCTTTTACTACTTTTGAGTCCTCCACCATTCCTATTCTTGTCTCCCTTTCCACCCCCACCCTTAAGTGGTACCCATGTGAGGTATTTACTTTTTTTTTCCACATACTATTTTAGTTTGAATATATTTTGACTTTTTATTGAGGAACTTTTCTGCACACTTGACATTGCTATAATTAATGTCTCCTTTTTGCCTAAATAGTTGT
>NC_092858.1:60167047-60219706 GCF_032062135.1 Pyxicephalus adspersus
TCCGCACTCTCTCCAGTTCCACAATATCCTTTTTGTGGAACCTAATCTGTTCCTCCTTTACACTCTGTTGCTATTATTCTGAAGTACAGAACGTTATGTCAAACTTTTTCTAGTTTATGCCCTGCTAATGGTTTACCCCAACTGTATGACATAACAAATTGTAATTGATGTTTTACTTTTTCCATGTGGTTCTCAGTTAATGGCACTGCAGTGAGGTCACACAAAACTGATCTCTCCCTAAATTAACTGCAGCTTCATCTAATCCTCTGTTTAAATAACCTACAAACCCTGTTTACCTACCTTAATCTGTGGGCAAGTGGTCATGCTCTCAACTTGTTACCAGGAACAGAGGTGGATCACCAGGAGCCCAATTTACTGCCTAGTGGAATCAGGCTTTTTCCAATTGGCTGTCCATCAAGCTGTCTTCAAGCTGTCACAACGAGGGACAGTAATCCAAACCAAGAACAGTAGGCCTGGACTCCAGCAGTGAATTACTGATGGACTGATGGTTTGTCATTTGGATACATTTGGATATAAAACGAACTGCATAGTAATTAAATTAAATGCATAGGTACATTTCTTCCAGTGCAGGGCACAGTTTTCAGTGCATTTTTTCTGCCTCGTAATATGGCCACACTTTACCAACAAGATTTACCCCCTGATAGACTTTACCAGAATTCACCTCTAGGTTTGGGTTTAATTTAAACAAGATTCACCCAACCTCTGTCATACAGGACCTGGATATATTCACCTCTACAATGTTTACAATGGTTACAAATGAAGGTCAGCAATCTCATTACCTGGTGGTGTCAGAAGCGGTTCTGCTACCCAAAAGCCACCAGCCAATGAGAGCACCTACCTATGTGTTTACTGACAATCAGCTTTAAGCCCATTGTGTACAGTGATTCTGAACAACAGTAACTAGTTAGAAATGTTCATCTTGCCTATCAAGCATTCAGGAATAACTTTACTTTAGCTCCAGCTATGTCCAAAGCTGAATGACCCTCAAATTTCTCTTTTTCAAACAAAAAACCTCTGTGATGTTTGTTTGTTTGTTTGTTTTGTGTCCAATATCAGTTCCAGGGTATTGACTAAATTTATAAATTTAGCTTTATTGCTCCATGAGAGGGCACCTATGCCAGGAAATTTAAGCTTCTATTACAGCGTAATCATTACTTTATGACAGATTCCCTTATAATTGTATAAAGACAACATAGTCTGTCTGGTTTATTACAGACCACCATTGTCCTAGCACTCCCTCTGGTGGAAGCAAGGAATGTCTAAAATTAGCTATCAGGAAAACCAATTTGTCCAAATGCAACCAATGCAAACAGTAATAGTTTTTTTCTATTGTATTATGTATTTTGTTTTAAAAAAAATTACAGAATTACCTGTTGTTTATTTTCTGTTCACGCCTATTTCTTACCCCAGTGCGTACAACTTTGCTGTGAGGTAAAGTAGAGTCATAAAATGAAGAGACTTAAGGTTTGAAAGCTACACATATTTATCTAGGCAGATGTTTGTGACATGCTTATCCATCTAGAGTGCAGCTGGGAAATCACAGCTGGGGTTCAGGTACTTGTAGGTGCTCTGTGATGGGGATCCTACTGCTGTTCTATATTCATGCAACCTCTGCTTGGTTTGTATGGTTTGTGGATGTTTCACCAGGCAGGGCTAATTATAAATAGCACCAATTATCAAAGTTGTTCATAAACTATTGACTTCATCAGACATCTTCTCAGTTACAACAGTACAACAACAATTCTCCATGATCTCTTTCTTAACCCCCCTGACAGTGATCCTGAGGGTGATTTTTATGTACCAAAAGTGGTAACCCTGAGCCAGACTCGGGGTAGGAAAAATAATCCTACCTGCTCCCCTTAATTCAGCAGCGTCCTCAGCGGCTCACCGGCCGACTTCTGCATCACATCCTCAGCTCAATCCATGTGATACGTGAAGTGTCGGTACGCTGGGAAGGCATGGCCGGGTGGAAAATTTAAAAGCAGATTTCATTGTATTTCTGCTTTTAAAACATTGATCACAGTATATAGGTATAAAAAATAAATCCAAATAATAAATAATAAATCCAAAAGTTTATTCTAATATTGTACCCTTGTTTGGACAAATTTTAAAAAATGTTAAATTGTGTTTATGTTTTTTAAAATGTTAAAATGTTAAATGTTTTAATAAAATTATGACATTCATTTTTTTATAATTATTATTTATAATAATTTAATATATTTTAAGTTATGATTTGTGTTTCAAACTTATACCCAGGAGTTATTCCTAAGAATTACAGGCCTAAGTAATTAAACAACAAATTTCCACGCAAAACAATGTACAGCTTTTGACATAAAAAAAACTGACATAATTTGATCACAAGGGAAGTTAAAGCAAAACAAGACGCAAACTCCATCCTTCTGTCCATAATAATCCCTCTGTCCATAATAATCCCTCTGTCCATTAATCCCTCTGATAGCTAACCTTCGACCCCCAGTGCTTTTTTCTCTCTCTCTCTACCCTAGGTCATCTTGAGTATAACATGCCAATCTAGTGTTCTGACACATGCCAATTACTTAACCTACTGTGTATGTCAAAAAGCAGGACAGACTACCCAACTAGTCTGGAGGCATTGGCACACCTCTGGATTGGTCCCTGCCCTACAAGCATCTAGAAATGCTATTTGTCCCTAAGAGGTATCCTAAAATCTATCTTTTGTCTGACATCACTATGTTAGCACATCACTATGCTTCTCACTGTTCCCCTTGTTAGAGGCTTTGATATTAGGAAGCAAATGACCTTACTAAAATGTCCCTACTAAAATGCTTGCCAACTATAATGGATTAGCTTCAAACACACTCGCTGCAGTAAGGTATTTCAGACACTTAAACATAAACTTAAACACAAGTTAAACATAAAAACATAAACACAACACAAGTTTTAGCCTCCTGGCTCTCTCTCTGACTCTCTTCAGAGCTGTTGGTCCTGCAGACCTTAACATTGGGACTTCCTGGGCACTCCAGCATACAGGCTACAGCCAACCTGTCTACCTTAGCCTCCTAGCCCCAGGCTGCAACTCCCCCTGTCTCAAAGACAGTAGCCCTTATATTATCAGGCAGGAACTTCCAATCTATCCTCAATTTCTGTCCTGGAAAGATGATGGAGTTACTGGCCCACCCATTCCTTTCAAGACACTCTGGGCATGGATCCCAACTAAAATGTTGCAAATCTTCAGCAACACATGCATGACCCTGTCTAGGCCTTTTAATTCCTTTTCCAGATGAAATTGAGGTACATGTTGCCAAATGCCCTCCAAATTGGGCATCACATATTTCATTCTTCCACACAACACACAGAGACACAGTACCCAAGACAGCAGTATTGTAAAAAAAAATCAGTTGCAGATAAATTACAGACAATACAGGCACATAGTCCTTTGACATCTGTCTACCTTTTTTATCATAGCTTCTAAAGTTCGGTTGCTCTTTGAACGCACCAGAAATCCTCACTCTGACCATTGTAGCAATTACTAACTGTTGGGTAGAAGAGCGGCTTAGTTATTGTTTATCCTGGCCTTATTTAAACTTCCCTGACCTTTGCTTTGCTTTATGATTAACGTTTGCCATCTCTCTACATTCATGACACAATCCAAAGCTAAACTTGACTGGCTGGCCCTGATTTAAGAAAACTCTGCAAGGCTAGAGAGAATATACTTTCAGCAGTGAAGCTGGGTGATCCAGCAAACCTGGAATGGATCTGGGCCAGGATTCAAAACATTTGCTAGCAAACAGCAAATGATTTTCAAAAATCCATTTCATGTTTTCTGGATCACCCAGCCTCCCCTCCTAAAGCGTATTCCTGGAGAGTTTCATAAATCAGGCCGCTGTCCTAGCCCACCATGAAGTCAAACTATTTTTAACATTTTTTTTTGCTCGTTGGTTCATTACATCCAAGTCTGCCCCATTCTAACTATAGCTCTCAAACTGCCCCAAAGCAAGGAAGAGGTAAAGCAATTATTTCACTGTGTGATAATGCCCAACATCAGACTTTCAATCCCAGTGATTCTACTTTCACTCCTAAGAACCCCTTTAGCATTCCACTATCAAATGTTTCAGTTTGTAAAATTAAACTCTTTTCAGGATTATGTGAATTGGAATTGCTAGGTATCTAGAAATATTGTTCTGCTGATTAACTTGAGTAACTTTGGTCTGCATGACTCATTTCCGGGCACACTGAAACGTGCTTTCTTGCCCTATTTCTCAAAATTTATTGTGCCCTATCCATTCAACTTAAAGTTCCAGTGTCGGCTAAGGTCAAACCATACCCTACAGCCTAATGCTCACCTCACTATACATCAACATAGCTGTGGTTTATGGGGTATGAGCAGTATTAGATTTTGGCCCCACATATTGCTATGAATTTTGGTCAAAGCTTAATAAACTTGATAACAAGACTTTTCTGACATTTTATTAGTTAAGATTCCTTTCACTCCAATCACCTGTACTGGCCATTGTTATGCTAAGCTCTTGACTTTACATTTAGTCCAGTTATTGAGACAAAATTCTGTCATTTTTCTCTTTTTTTATCACTGCTTAATAAATAACCTTTTATAGGCAGAATCTGTGTGGTGTAATGTAGCTTTCATAACTATAGCAACAACACCCACTGGGACTTTCAAATACTCAGATACTGCACTTTTTATGAGTTACAATACTTTATAACAGCTTCTCAATCCATCTAAAAACCTGTAGCATTATTAGCCCAAACCCAAGCCCAATGCAGCTTACAACCCACTCACTGGAAGGTGACGCATATGTGTATGTGTTTGTGTCATCCAACGTAACTGACTAGCATCTGCCTTGTGTTTAATAATATTCCATACATGAAATTTAACAGTCCTTGGTCATCATGAAGTACCGGTATATAGTGTGCCATTTCCAAAACTATTAGTTCCCTATCTGTCATGCTAGCCCAATTAATTAAGTGGATTCAAAGTCAGCGAGTAATTAGATGCTCCAATGATTCATGCTAAAATTTCAAAGTACTTAAAGCTAAGTCGCTAAATTCACAGAAAAAAAGGAAGAGAATGAGAAATGTTTTACCTGTCAAAGGATTTGTATTTCTGTCCATTCAGTCCTGAGATTTACATATCCTTGGCACAGAGCACAGTCTTGTCTTGTAGGTCAGGAAACTTGATTTTTCTCTGCTGCATTTAAATAACACTTAGAGATCTTATCCCTCCCTCAACTTGTTACTGGACAGTTATGGAGGAACAGCATACTGAATAGCACTGAATAGAGTGTTGTTCTCCTTCTCCCAGGCTAGGATCTGCAGCAAAGGGGATGGCAAGTAATAATAACACTGACCACATTTAAAATATTTATAAATCTGAATATATATTTACTGCTTCTGGACTGTGTATAATTATGTAAAAATGTATCACTGTGGCCCTAATCCTGACCCATTGGTAATTTGTAGCAGCGATTTAACCATATAAGTTATCTGGTTGGCTGCAAAGCCTTCCAATCATATTTATAGGGTGTTAAATTCACCCTCTACCATTTCCATTTACAATTTTAGAAGGATAAAATCCAAAAAGCTAAAAGAAGCAATGACTGAGCTGTTACTATAAATATGTCTGAAAGGTATCCAAGCCATTGGTCTGAACAAAAAGGCTAACTATGTATGCAGCCTTTATTTAGCATTGACAATATGCTTAGCATCTAAAAACATGCAGACCCAAAATATTGCATCACCCTATCTGAATCAGGTCTGCACTGTAGCAGCATACACCTGATGACTGCAGCACTAGCAAACCAAGGACCCAAAGTTACAGAGCAGACACACAGTGGTGGCTCACTAACTGAAACTTATACAGAAAAGTCACATTTGGGACCTGTACTATATAAAACATATAGTAGAGCCAGAAATCAGTATGCACTTTACTCAGCTGTCATTCTCATTCTCCTAGTGGTGAAGAAGTAGAGTAATTACATGTCCTCTAAACTATATGAAAAATTCCTGTAGTAGTAACTTACCAGATCTGGCCTTTAGACCCATTTCCAGGCAGCTGGCTGTTTCCTCTACTCAGCCACTACAGGTTGAAAGGAGAAGTATTAGAAGTCACTACGTTTGTCCTCCAGGCAGGGAACAACTTCTATTGGACAATATACTATAGGAAGCCCCCACAAGTGTTTACTCCCAACCCTCACAAGGAACAGCACCCAGGTAATTCTACCTGTTGCCACCTGGCTCCATTAGTGGCGGTATACTGCAAGGATGGCATCCAAGCAGAGCTGCATCACAGCAGGATTAAAGCCCTGAGAACAACAGTTTCTAAGAATTGCAATGAATTCTGGAAGCACACTCTGTCATTATTGCCCTGATCCTAATAGCGACCCCCTCCATCCTGGATATGACATTTATATCCTGACTCTGACCCTTCAATTTTTGTTTATTTCTCCATCCTGGCTTTGACCTTCCAGCCCAGCTTACCTCTCTATCATGGAGTAGAATAATCAGACGCCCTTACAATGTTGTACATAAAACAATTAGAGGTAGATTCATTCATACTTGTTGGGATAAGTTATTATCTAACTGGTTGCTGTAGTATATGACACTATCAAGAAATACCATACATAAAAAACACAGTGTTAAATGACACTACCTACACCACTTCTAACAAGATTGCCATGTATAAGACTTCCATTCCTGTAGAAAGTGTTAAAAAAAGTACATATCTGGAGCTGTAATGTAAACATAGAAAAAAATATTAATGTTATGTATAGGGCCTGGGAGTTAGGGAAGGTAAATACCAAACTCTAGCTCACAGCCTTTTTCAACCTTTGAAATACCTTTTAATTCTTCAGGGAACCATTACTATAATTTCTATATCCACAGTTCATAGTACATTAGTGTGTTGGTCAGTGGGAAGGATGTTCCTTGGTATGCTGGGTATTGTTAAGAATGTCACCCTTACAGGTACCAAAAAGTTCATTGGTATCAGTTGAACTGACCTGGGAGGCACAAACCCCTACTAACCTCTGCAGGACCCCTGGCTGAGAAACACTACCCTCAAGCCTACAATTACAAAATTCTGCTGCTGTGGTATCAATATACATGGATATCACTGTGGTGTAACTATGTAAAAAAAATGCTCAACTACATCTAATGAGGTCAGTACACGAGTATGTGTAGTTGCAATAATTCTATAATTCATGTAAAAAACACAAATGCAGATACTACCTGCAGGATTACCTATGGTATTTTAGCAATAATAATCATAAAAGTATAAACAATCATGAACAAACCATGCCTTTAAAATCCATGCATTTTAGTTGTGTATGTAGCATAATCTGTGCAAATATTAAGCCAAAGGGTTGTTTTACACCTGCAATACTGCAGCAGAAACCAGCTACAGACACATATCTCTCTGCCTATTTAGGCTTCATTCCCACTACTCAACTGTATGCTAAGCATTGCATTTGGCAACTCATTCATTTTAAAGTGCAGCCCAATGCACAGAAAAGTAGTGCACGCTGTGCTTTTGGCCAACAGCAGCTGAACTGAAAAATAGGAATAGCTACTGAGGCAGAGGATTGTGTTGCTGGCTCAAAAGCTGTAAAAGTCAGCCAATCAGAAACAGAGCTAGGTACGTTGAATATATTTGTCAAGCAGTACTTTTAAAGTAGAAATGGAAGATACAGCAGCCTAGATGTTACAAACACTAAAGAATATTTAGAGGGTCCAACAAATGCAACCATAAAGACTATGAATCTGTAGAGTAGACATAATATGGTGGAATTAAAATTGAAATTAGCTCAATAAACTATAGGAAATTTCCACGATTTATAAATCTAAGGTTTTGTTCATGCCTGTCTAAACTTATGTAGGTAGTTTTTTTTTACTTTCTATTAGGAATGATAAGATAGTTGTATGTGGGAGGATTGGTTAATCACTCCTAGACACTGCATGTAGCATCTAAAAGAATAGCTACTATTATTTATATATATATATATATATATATATATATAGAGAGAGAGAGAGAGAGAGAGAGAGAGAGAGAGAGAGGGAGAAAATAAAGAATAAAGGAGCAAAAGACGGCTTTTTGGCAAGCAAATGTATGAATTAGGCGTATTTACTAAAGTCTATTACAACAAATGTGTATGAGTACACAGATAGTAAGGTAAAATACAGACAGTATATTTTGGCCACATTGACAATATACAGATACCACTACATCAATCAAGAATTAAAGTATTATCTTAACAATAAAGATGTGTCTAGTATACGATAAGTGAACGCAGTCATCTTTTTTGAATTCTGATGGGTTTCGCCTCAGCTGGCTTCCTCAGAGGTAATAACGACATGCGATAAAGACTAGGTCATAAAATAATAATACAATACTAATCAAAGCTTTATCCAATGTATTTTTACATATTCATAGATTCAATCAAAATGTTTTAACTAATGTGTGCCACATAAGCTTAATACATACATTTGCCTGCCAAGGAGCACTCTCTTGCTCCTTTATTCTTTATTTTCTATATTGATTTAGGGCTGGCATAGTATTAATTTTAATTTAAACAAAGGTGGATGAGAGATCCCAACCCTAACATTTGATAATATATGAATACAATCATGGCCAAAAATATTGGCACCCTTGCATTTATGTCAGAAAATGCACCACCAATTGATGCAATTACAAATGCTTTGGTATTGTCATGTTTATTTATTTTGTTGGTACTGGAAGAACACAAAAAAAAAACAAAGTCAAAAAAAGACATTCCACACAAATGTCAAAAATTGCCTGAACAAAATTATTGGTACCCTCACCTTAATACTTGCTAGCATACCCTTTCAAAGAAATAACTGATGCTAATCGCGTTCTTTACCAATGAATGAGTCTTTTACATCTCTCCTGGAATTTTGGACCGCTCCTCTGAGCGAGCTGACACTGTTGTACCCTGTGCCTGCAGGTCAACCTGAATTTATTTGGAAGTTGATTGAAGTTCTTTATCCACCATTCGAACAATTCTTCATTGTAACATATCATCAGTCTTTCTCTTTCATCCATGTCCAGAGAAGTTAGCTACAGTGCCATGGGCTGTAAACTTCTTTACAATGGACATAGGAACATTAGGATTTCTGGAGATGGACTTGTAGACTTGGGATTGTCCATGCTCTTCTATAATTTCGGTTCTCACATCCTCAGACAATTATTTGATCTTTCTTTTCTCCATGCTTAATGTGTTACACACAAAAACAACGTGGAGTCAACATTTCTCAATTTTAACTGGTTACAATTGGGAATTTCCATATTGCATGCACCTGTTAATTGCTACATGTGAGCTGAATTACAATTTAGAATAAACATTACATTATATACACATTTTTAGGAGGCAGCTAACAGCGAGTAACTGTAGCACATGTAAAAAATGGCAGTTTGAACTTAGCCTTAGCAGTTGGAAAAGGGGGTTGAAAATAAAAAGTAGAACAAGACATTGCATTCCTAACAACTCATAACTGTCACTTACTGTCTCATCAGCTATGTTTCTTGGTCAGACATGCATGAAATATTACCTAAATCCCTTTAAGACAATATAAATTTTCTAAAATCAGAGAACCTGTAGAATAAAAAGATAGCCGGTAAAAAAATTGTTTTGTGCAATATTACCAGTTTTTCAAACTTTATTGTTTTATATACACAAAAGTATATTTTGGTGCACACAAACACTTGAAAATTCACATTTTAGTGAGATTTAAAAGAAGAGACTACAATGAATAAAAAAATAAATAAATACAAAATAACTCAAACCATAAAATTTAATGTACCCTAGAAACACTGATATTCAAATTTGTCTGTGGTGGATGCTTTAAGAAAACATCTATAGCTTTTCAGTTTAGAGGTAACACTAAACATTGGTTCTATAAATGTTACCTCTCATTCCAGAATGAGCAGCAACACCGAATATTAGCTGTGCATTTGTCTGGTGAACCTGGAAAAATACTGACAAATACTGACAATCTAGCCAAAAGGCTGAAGTAAGGATCCTCTAAAAGGTCTCCATAAGTGAGGAGGAGTAACCATCACCTTGGCCTCTATTTCACAGGAGGTTGCCCTCAGCCACGGCTCTATTCTCACAGGTCAACCTAACTCATGGATCAGTTCCTAAGTATGCAATCAGAAAGTGGGGTGTTAAAAAAGTACATATCTGGAGCTCACCAAGCACCAAATGTGCAAAAACTGCTCAGAATATGCTGAGCATGACAAAACAAACTGCACCAGTTAACTGCAACATCCATCAGTGTGACCAATTTTATTTTTTATTTATATATATATATTTATATATTTATATTTTTATATGTATTTGATGATTTGGAAAGAAAGAAGGAGGGGAAAGGTGTTCAGACAAGTTAGCAGAAGAGGGGATTAAGAGATTGTATAAAGGACTAAAGGTAGGGGCAAAGCTAAAGAAAAGTGAGGACAGGTATGCAGTTACAGGATTTCTGCAGTCCGGTGTCTCTGTACATTATTTGAGGTGTTGGAACTGATCAGAGTTTTTAGTACAGCCCTGACAACCACCAGCAATTGGAAACACTGTTTACCAGACACCTGAACAGGATCACAGTCAACCAAGCAGTTGTTAAGGTGAACAGCGTTCATGGCTAAATCTGGGGATCTGTGTGTGTGGAACGTTTGGGGGATAAATTGAGCATGGGCAGGAAAAATGTGAGGGAATTCATGAACAGGCCAGACAATAACAAACGCCTGACAGTGCTTCTCATCCCACCACACACTACCATGTGTTTTATTATAGTGAATAAGGTACAAGACAACCAGCATGCACTGTTGTTATACTTGTGTTATTTGTTAGTGGTGATGTTATACATGTGTATTTGTTAGTGGTGATGTATGCATATTGCAGCTGTGGGGCAGACTATAGGCCAGATTTATTAACAATGGGACTGATCTATTAACTTTAGGCCTGATTTATTAAAGCTCTCCAAGGCTGGAGAGTATACACTTTCATAAGTGAAGCTGGGTGATCCAGAGAACCTGGAATGGATTTTCTACCTGGAAGTGTATCCTCTCCAGTGTTGGCGAGCTTCAATAAATCAGGCCTAATATGAGGACTTGCATATTACACAGAAAGCAGTTCTGAGAACTCCCTTTTAGTAAGGAATGTAATAGAACACGTCCTAATAAATGCGAGCCTTGTACAATACCTACGCCTGAGCACTGACACTACACACAGGAGACAACCCACACAGCGCACAGCCGTCACCCCCAACCCGCCACTGCACACTGACAAAACATCCTACAATACCATCTCTCCAAAAATGATAAGTGGGCGGTGCCAGTGACGTCGAAGGCGCGGATTGGTGTGCGACTGGGCGCAGAGATTGGTTGGTACCCTGGATGCCGCTGGAGCCTCTTTTCCCATCATCCCGGAGAGAGGAGGCGGTGGTTGGTTGGTCCTGTCATACGTCGTCTCCTCCCTGGGTTCGGGAGGACAGACAGTTGCCATGGCGATAGACGGGGGAGCCAATGGTTAGGACAGGTGTGATGTGACGTAGCAGGGGCCAGGCCTGGCAGCACAGCGAGCAGGAGGGTGCAGTGTAAGGCCGGCACGATACGCCGGGGGCGGCCAGCCAGCGCTCCGTGGTGGGCAGGTCTCCGCCGGATACCGGGCCGCGCAGCCCGGCCTCTCTCCCATGCCTCGGGACGCCGCTGCAGAGGGGCGGCGGCGACGACGAAGGAGGAGGCGGAGGAGGAGTGCTGCGCTGTGAAGATCCTGGCTGCATGCAGCCGGGGAGCGGAGGGGGACGATGCGCGAGTATAAGGTGGTGGTCTTAGGGAGCGGCGGGGTCGGCAAGTCGGCTCTGACCGTGCAATTCGTGACGGGCACCTTTATCGAGAAGTACGACCCGACCATCGAAGACTTCTACCGCAAGGAGATCGAGGTGGACTCGTCCCCCTCCGTGCTGGAGATCCTGGACACGGCCGGCACCGAGCAGTTCGCTTCTATGCGGGATCTGTACATCAAGAACGGCCAGGGCTTCATCCTGGTCTACAGCCTGGTCAACCAGCAGAGCTTCCAGGACATCAAACCCATGAGGGACCAGATCATCCGCGTCAAAAGGCGAGACAGGGGCCGGGGGGCTCAGGGCGTTGCCAGGCAGAGGAGGGGGTGAGATGGTCCCGGGGCGGATGGCATGAATCCCTGCCCTGATCCGGGGGAATGGATGCAATGTATGGGGAGTGCTGCAGAGATTGCATGGATAGGGCCTACACTGCCTGAACAAGGGGCATGTATCATGGAGGAACATGTATTATTACTCCAATACATGCACACATATGTTTCCTGACATGTAGGGACCACATAGATGTGACCAGTGTCATTTCATGACTATTTATAGCAGGTTTTACAGTGATGCTTTGAAGTCCTGACACTTGAAAAGCTCAGTTTGCTTTCCTAAATCCTCTTTTAAATTGTTGTTCTCTTATTGAGACCATTGGCATGGATTAGTCCTATGCCACTTTGTGATGTCTATTGTTGTAATGTGTGGTATAGGTGCATCAAATCCCCGCTCTCCGATTGGTCCAATCACACCCCTAGACTGAGATAAGTTTGGCTTTCTGAGGAACTTGTTGCAGGAATACTCTCTGTCATCACTCATGTTTACTTATCTTTATATATATATTTTGGGCTGTATCTTTATTGCTTTTGACCAATGACATGTTTACGTTTAGTTTTTCACACACTTGTGTTTTTTCTAATAAAACTAATAATCGGAGCCAGCCAGAGATCCTTGAAGTATATCTAAAGCCAGAACTTTTGTTTGATCTAGATGAGGTAACATCCTTTTTCTATTTATTTTGCCATTTGTGTCTTCCCTCTTCCTGTCCTATCACACAACAAGAAATAAGAGAAGATCTCTTCAAGGGAAAAGAAATGGATTTCTGAGCGCATTTTCAAATTTACTGCGTTGGCGTGCCACAGTTTTCTGGAGGCACCATTTATGTTTTGATGGTGCTGTACTCCAGAATCAGCTGTTGGGTCTTGCTTGCACATGCTAATAGGCATTCCTGCTCATTCCTTCTCATTTTATCATTTATTTGCTGCTGTGTGGACCCATTATAGATTCAGCAAAGAAAGAGGTGTAAAACGTAAACATTGTGCGTTCTTGATCGCCGAGAAAGTCATCTTCTGTTATTTATCTATAGCATAAATATATATATATATGTATATATATATATATGTATATATATATATATATATATATATATATAAATACCCATAAAAAATCTGCCATTTTTTAAATCTGGTCAATGTCAACCTGTATTAGAGCTCAACTTTTCACTATTATCCAGACAGTTGCACAGCAGTAAGTGTTCCCTCCTTTACCAGCCATTAGCAAATGGAACGCTGCTCGTTCTGTTCATTATTATTGGTGCTCTACTACTGTTAATGAGCACTGTGGGAAACATTCCTATTGGCTAGATGGTTGTTAGGGGTAAGAATGGTTGTTAGGGGTAAGAAAGCTGATGGCCCTGGGAAGCTGGGAAATGTATTCTGAGTTTAGCAGAGTTCAGGATGTTGCTAGAATGCATGGAAGGCAAGGTCTGCCTTTTTATTTTGTTAATATAACTGCACTTCATTTTCCACAGCAACTAGGTAGATTCGATAACTGTACCTTTCCAGAAGTAATTTTCTAGTTTGAATTAAATGGATCAGATAAAATTTTTGACATTTGATGAAGAAGCTTTAGATCAGTGGTCCCCAACCTTTTGGACGTCACGGACCACCAAATTTACGGAGTCCATGCATGTGCGGGGAGCTGTGTGTGTCACTCAAAGTGGAAGAAACTTCCCCCGTGACAGAGTGACTGTGCATTTAGTGGTACGCAAGCTCCAAACGGTTGGAGTCCGCTGCTTTAGAGAACCCAGAACCTGGCCTTTTCATCCAAAGATCTGCTTACAGTATCTATATATAATGGGAGGTCAGGTGGAAAAGGTCCAAAAATATTAAATATAAGATCTAAAAATGTTAGGAAGTATTTCTAAAGCTGAAATTGCTATGGACTTGTTTTTGGACTTTCACACCATTCACACTATTCTCTGTATTATGCACCACAGCAAAACATGTTGACAGATGTACATTACACACAAATACATGCATTTTTGTCCTTTTTTGTGTTATGCAGCAAATAAATGGGCTGCCTGGCCCTATTGAATGTTAATATGTGGCGTACCCTGCGTTAATGCACTGTGGTTGTGTGAACAAGCCCTAAAAATTAGGCCTGCCTTTTTTGTTACCTGAGCAAGAATAATTTTGGATATTTATCACTATTTGCCCTGGCAAAATTGGGTAAATCTTTCAATAAGACTGAGCTGACTAAAAACTTCAACTCCAGCCAAAGCCTTTTGCATCTGTTTTAAAAAAGGTTTCAAAGACTGGAGAAGATATGCTATCATGAGTGAATCTGGGTGATCCAGCAAACCTGGAATTTATTCTGTAAAAATCGTTTGCTCTTTGTTGACAAATGTTTTCAATCTAGGACCAGATCCATTCCAAGATTGCTGAATAACCCAGGTTCACCTATGAAAGTCTATCTTCTACAGTCTTGCAGAGCTTTGCCAAATAACCCCTTTATGTCTGAATATGTGAGAAAGGGATAGAGCCTTTGTCAGTAGTGAAGGTTTCCTCTAATTTTCTGCAAGGACAGGAAATGATGGGAAGTCCTCACAACGGGGGCATACAGTTAGGTCCATAAATATTTGGACAGATACAACTTTTTTTTCTAATTTAAGTTCTGTACATTATCACAAATAATTTTAAATGAAACAACTCAGATGCAGTTGAACTGCAGACTTTCAGCTTTAATTCAGTGGTTTGAACAAAAAGATTGCATAAAAATGTGAGGAACTAAAGGTACGATTCCGGATCGCTAATACGAATGCGCGAGCGATAATCCGATTCTGCTTGATGAATCAGGGGCTTTGAGTCAATTGTCCAATTACTTTTGAGCCCCTGAAATGAAGTGATTGTGTAAAAAAAAAAGGCTTTAGTTCCTCACATTTTATGCAATCTTTTTGTTCAACCCACTGAATTAAAGGTGAAAGTCTGCAGTTCAACTGCATCTGAGTTTTTTCATTTGAAATTAATTGTTATAATGTATAGAACCAAAATTAGAAAAAACTAGAACCAAAACTGTATAGGAAAAAACATTATTCAAAACAAACTGTTTTAATAACTATGTAATACAGGGGCCCGGTATGCCAGGATGGGTTGGCATAATGGGCCCCTGTATTGATACAGCTTTTGTTTGAAACAAAACCCACTTTACATGGTGATAAAATAGTTTGGTATTGAAGAATGTGTTTTTTATGTGTTTTATGGAATTTTTAAACTTTAAATGTGGCCATTATGGTAATATTCTGAGCATTATGTCTTCATTTTATTTACTAATGTAGTAATATGCACTTCATGTTGCACCACGATACCTTGTATACATGCTTCTAAATGTAGCTATGCTGTCAAAGCTCCATGATAATATAGGAGGAATGTGCTTGGAGCCCACTTCCAGGAGCCAATGGAAGGCTGACAGAATCATAAGGTTAAATCAAGGTTGGCAAGTCCACTAAAGTTCTTTTCACAGAAGGGTCATTATCCTTGTTCTGGTGGTAGCAATTTACCTCTCAAACTATAAAGCACTATTTATGTAGTAAAACCAGATTTATTCCCAGAAGATCCATAGCTGTGATAGGAGAATCCTACCATGTTCACATTACCTGAATTCATAGATATCCCCAGAGAACTTTTGTTGAGTTTCTTTTGCAACAATTGGGATTTTAAAGAAACATTGCAGAAATAATAATAAAATGCTTGCATGTGTCGGTATTTTCATGGGTCATGCACGAGGAAGAAAATATTGGTGGGTGGGGAATTTATTTTATGTTCCTAGCAGGTAGTATACTAATATTTCTATTAAAAACAAAATAAATGACCTTATGTTAATAATACGTCATGTTAATATCCTCAGTAATGTTTGTGATTGTTTTTTTTGTACTTCCAATGGAGGAGCTAAACCCAATCCTATTATTATGGGTCATTTATTTGTAAAATGGCTTAACAACATCATAACCTTTTTTTTATTAAGGGTATTTACTGTGAGATAAAGCATATGCATGTATAGCCAAAATGTGTATTTTTAGTTTGAAAAAAATGAGAAGAATTAGGAATCCTGGTAAGGTTTTTATTGCTGTGTGGGTACCTGTTAGGTAGAGTCACATCTCTGTTTATCCTACTGACTACTGTCAACATGACAGAAATTGATGCTGGATTTATAACATTTGTACAATGATTATGTAAAGTTGTAAAAAAAATCTCCTTTGTACCCCTAAGGATGTGCTTCACACAAAATACATTGGGTTTATGAGACACATGAACCTTCTAATGCCCACCCTTGTAGGTAATGTCCCATTTATCTATCGTCTTTGTTTTTTTTCCCAACTGTTCGTTTCTCCTGTATTGTGACCAAGCTTTTCACCCAAAAGCAGACAGTTACTGAAAAGTGTCGGGTGGTGCACCCGGCTAAAAAAAGGCTGGGTAGAACACATTTTCAATGTGAGGGAACGTCGCTTTTAGCCATTTGTCACGTGAACAAGACACTGCGACTTTCTAGATCACTTATAGTAAATTTCAGCTGCAGGGAAATTCTGTAATTTGACTTTAACCAAGGAAATTTATGTTTTGAGCGTAAAGTGCATTTCTATTCAAAATGTAGTTGCAGGTGTATTTTGTATCGCCTCCCTATTATGTTCAGACCTGCCTTTGAAAATGTGGCTGTTAAACACTCATTTATTCACCCATTTTCAGCTTGCTTTTGCTTTAGGCTGGGTCCACACAGACGTTTTTAAAAATGCATGTAAACGTTCCTACTGCGTTTATCTGCGTTTGTATGCACTTTCGTTAACGTTTTAAAGCTTACCTTTAAAATGCTGGAAAATGCCCGTGCTGCGTTTTTAATGCGTTTACGTTTTAAATGCTTTTAAAGCCAGAAAAACTTCCCATTGAAATCAATGAAAGCATTTACTTGTGTTTTTAGGTGTTTTTCAGCATTAACTCCGGATTCTAATTTTTTTAAACGTTGCGGGCATTGTTATAGATATCGCTCATAAACGACCCTGAAGGAAACCCCCTGGTGTAGATTAGCCCATTGGAATGCATAGGAATTTCAAACAAGGGCTTTTAAATCCTCAGGGTAAACGCTGGGGAAAACGTCGGTGTAGACTAAGCCTTTATTGGCATTTGCATGTCTATGGATACATTTGGACGACCAAACAACCCTGGAAGCTGCAGAAAGTACAAATGCTTGTAAAAGCGGAAAGTCTGATAAAGCGGAGGTCTGAGCATGTAGTCTTATATGGGTATGGACAGCAGGGTGGCTCAGAGGTTAGCACTCCGGCCCCTGCAGGGCTGACCTTAGTCTGTTTTACCTGGTAAGGACATTAGATTGTGAGCCCCTTTGAGGGACTGTTAGTAATATGACTATGGACTTAAGGGGCTGTGTAATATTTGTGCTATATAAATACTGGATAATAAACAATTATATACTTACCTCTCCCTAAACAAGTGGGTACAGGGGACTGTGTGGCCTCCAGTCAGCATTGCTCAGCTTTGTAAACAACAATATGTCAAAATCTAACGGTTTTAGGATCACACCTAATGGTCCTTTACATCACTCCTGCCTAGGCAGTGTAAAGATTTTTTTTTCAGCTATTCTCTTTGTGGACATGATTTTTGTGTGCAATTTGGCCTTTTTTGACTCATGAACACTAAAGCACTGTGGTTTGTTAGAGGATGATAGCAGGTCAAATACATTTATAAATAATTACATAGCTGCACAGATTTGTTCTAGATGTGCCTGCAAGTCATCTCTAATTTAAACATGAGCTGCTGAAAGCAATGGTCAGTGACTCAAACAAGCTGGCATTTGCTATATGAATTGAAAATCTTTAAATGATAAAGGCGATGACAGGCATTGTGTAATAGATGTGCACCAAGTTCATCAGCTGACTTTTTTTTTTTTTTTTGTACTTTTTATGATTTTAGAGCTTGATGGTTGCTATCTAAAAATAATTGTAATACAAACATCCCGTTGCTGATCACAGTGTTCGGTACATAAAAACAAGCGTATATGCTAATTATAACTTTGTTTTCCCTTATGCAGCACAGCATCAAATGTTTAAACAATAAGGAAGAGACCTCCTTCCACCCACTAATTTTACATTTTTGTTTGATCTTCCAATGACTCATTTTCTAGCTTACTAAAATATTATTGTAGTCAGTAGTATACCACGCATTATAGCACACTTAAAAATGTAGCTGGAAATATGGGGAGTGCCTAGTTCTTTTGTTTGTTTTTTATTATTATCTTGCAAAGGCTTTAGGATCAGCATGCAAAATCCTTAGAATTCCTAGTGTATTAAGAATACCCAATCTTAAGGCGTTGATTCTTAAAGCTAGAGAGATTTCTCATCTACACCCACAAGAACCTCTGCTTTCTTGTCAAACCAACGTCTTGGTCACCATAGCAATTGACTTGTACCTGTAAAAGAGGGGAATGTCCTATCTACTTTTATACTTTTACAGTGTGATTTTGATAATACAAATTCAGCATTATGGAACAGTATTGCTTCTGTTTCTGAAGTTGTAATGTTAATGCATAAGCATCCTTGACAGTTTTCATATGCAATTATGCATAAGAAATGAAGTGCACTATTCTAGCAGGATTGGTGCCAATCAATCTGGGAAAGGTTAGATTGCCATTTTCAAACAATTTGAAGCCTATTTTTTATAGTGAGAAGGATTTTTTATGAGTAGAAAACATTTGACAGTCTTCCTTGGAGTAGATGTCACAGGAACTTCACCCCAAGGTCAGACCGCGCAATGCTTACCGAAATGGCAAAAAAAAAAACAGAACTTTAACTCAGACTCTTTAGGCATTACCTTGGCAAATGTTTCTTACAGTAAAGTTAGGAAAATACTGAACAAGTATGTATTTTTTAAAAAAAAAGTTTGCCAGAAAAAAAGCCTATTCTGTCTAAAATGTATATAGCAGCCTGACATAAATTTGCCAAGTTGCATCTGAACAAACTACAAGACATCTAAAACATTGTTCTGTGGACAAATGAGACCAAAGTGGAGATGTTAGGTTTTTACCATACGTGGCACTGAGTATCATGGCCAAAAAAAAGACATCAGCACAAACGCCTGATTCCAGGTGATTTGGGTCCTGTGCACCTTGCAGTTATTGAATGGACCATGCACTTCTCTGTATACTAAATGAGTCAAATGTGATGCTATCTGTGTGGCAGGTAAAGCTTTGCTTAAATTGTTTCATGAAAAAAGGAAAAAGATTCTAGGTCTTTGCAAGGTGCCGCAAAGATCTAGTCATAGTCCAGACCACAAGTTGATTGAAATGCTGTGGCAGGCATTTTAAAAGCTCTGCATAAATGAATGCCTGCAATTCTCAATGAACTCAAGGAATGTTGCAAAGAACAGTGGGACAAAATTCTCCTCCACAATAATGTGAGAGATTGATTAGGTCATAGAAAACAATTATTTCAAGTTACTTTTGCTAATGACTCTACACGCTTTTGGACCACAGGGTGTACTTGGTTTTTCACATATTGCTTTATCATTTTGGCATCATTTTTGTTTAATAATACCATCAGAGTAGAATATGCTATGTGTTGTTTTTTACCCGAGGTTAAATATCTGATGTTTTGTTTTTTTTCACCTTAAATGCTTTGTTTTCTGAGAAGTGTATACACAACTATACCTATAGAAATAGTTTGTTTTAGACATGTTCTTCTAATATTAAGGGCTGTCACTGGCTTTAATGTTTATTGGTTCTCTGTTTTCCATAAAAAAAAAATTCACATGGTAAAAGCAGCACACGTGTGTGTAGCGCCTCCCAATGACCAATCATGTGGTTGCTGATTTGTCACCATTCTATACGCTGTCTTTTTTTAAAAAAAAAAATTTGACTATGCATTCACTTTATTCATTCCCTGCAACTTTTACAGCCAAATACAGCAGTTTAAATAAAAATTGCATGCAATTACTGAATATTACCAGCCTTGCCTTTTCTTTTTTTTTTAAGTAGTGGCTGCATCCCAGGGAATTCCTGGAAGACCTGTGACATCATCCTGTTTAAATTTGTTTCAACTAAAAAATCCCATCTCAAAAAACACATGATGATTCATAGGAGTGGCCTTGTGACATAATAATAATTAGGAAGATCCTTCCAATCACCAGATTTACCTCTGGGCCTTCTTGCTAATAGATAATTTAATATGTAAAAAGAGAAGGATATCTTATTTTTCTATTCTTTTTGCTTTAAATCTTATTGTTCCACTCCCACTTTGAGCTATTTGTTTCAGGCTTTTTCACACATGCGCATAACAGTAAAACATGTAATATTGCAGTACATGCTAATACACCACGCATCTATTGGGTTGTTGTGGCATTTGGAATGATACCCATAACATACCTGCAATGTGATGCAGCACAGTTATTTGCAGTGAGCTGCTGCAAGAAAATATTCATATTTCATTTCCTAAATGTATATATTCAGAACATGTGATCCTCCTCTGAATTCTCCCTCCCCTACTTGATTCTGCTATCCTGAATGCACACCCCCCTCATAGTTTGGCAGCTCACCTTGTTTATTAAGATTGTAGTTCTGTTCATAGGCAACACAAATAATTTGCCATGTCTGACTGCAAGAGATAATTAGGTTTGTAATATTAAACTTGGATTCAGTTAAATGGTGTGGACTTTTTAACATGTCACAAGATTACAGTAATGGGAACAAGCTGTACCTTAATACAGATATAGAAGAGTGAAAAACATCCAGCGCATAGCATAAAGTAATCTTCTTATAATCTTTAAAAAACATAAAAATACCACATGCATTCACAATAAAATAGAGAAGGCAGGAATACAAAGTAAATGTAATGTAATATTAAATAAAGTAATAATAAAGTAATGTTTTTGGCTCCAAAACTTGTTGCTACAACCAGCTCCAGGACTTCCATCCTTTTGGTACAGACTTGAGATGTGTCTCCTCCCCTGTATGTGACATAAGCACTCTTTTCCCAGTCTCTTCTTTTCATGCACTGAAGTGCTGTTACTAAAAATGCATATCTGGCCTGTTCTCCTTCATCAGCCCAACAACCTGATAACCCCTAGATTTATTTAACCATACTCCTAATTGTTGGTGGGTTGGTATGTCTCAAACCATATTATCTAAATAAATTACATTGTGTTTATTCTGCATTGTATAAATGTATCAATGTCACAGCAACAAAGTCATTCTTTCACCTAACGGTCCTGATTGATTATAGTTCTCCAAGAACCTGGATGATCCAACAAACCTGGAATGTATCAGGTCCAGAATTGAAAAGATTTGCCAAATAATAGAAAAGATTTTATTAATATGATTCCAGATTCACTCATGATAGTCTAACTTCTCCAGTTTTAGAGAGCTTTAAAAATCAGGCCCTATGTATCAAGAGTTATAATCATTCCCTTCTTCAAAATGTAAACAAGTCACACATGCTACTCGGAGCAACCCTTTAAAATCTTTCTTTGGTCTCTTAATATTCCTACTGTTTATTTTCCTGTTTATATACCGAGCAAACCAATTTTGTATTCATGCTGGGTCTCCCCTATCAGATTGGCAGTTAACTTGTCCTGTGTGGAGCTCTCTACTAGTGCTGGAAGCTACTATTGCCTGAATTCTATAAGCACTGCCAGTTTGAGGATGTAAGCCTTTGATCATCCTATTTTGCTGTATAAAAATTGTTTTTTATAAATAGCAACAAGTCTTACAGTTCTTCTTTAAATGTATTTTGCACTGTTGATGGTTAGGAAAACACATTTGGAATAGCAATGTTACTAATTTGTTTTTCTTTTTCAGATATGAAAAGGTGCCAGTAATCTTGGTTGGCAACAAAGTTGACCTAGAAAGTGAACGTGAGGTGTCATCTAATGAGGGTCGCGCCTTGGCGGAAGACTGGGGATGCCCCTTTATGGAAACATCAGCTAAAAGTAAAACAATGGTGGATGAGCTTTTTGCAGAGATTGTTCGGCAAATGAACTATGCAGCCCAGCCAGATAAAGATGACCCTTGCTGTTCTGCGTGCAATATACAATAGCGCTTTTATGTATTTTAGGTAGACATGACTATATTTTAGCACCAATGGTTTAAAAAAAACATTTTTTTTTTGTTTTCCTGTGATTTTCCCAAAGAGAAGCATTGAGTGAAACCCTTGCAGAAGTTGTGAAACAGAAGTTTAATTTGTCAAAAAAAAAAACATTTTAAGAGTCCAGTTTGCTACACTAAAATGTAACTTGTGGCATTGTCTTTGTGGCCATCACAATTGTCATCTTTTTGCCACATTGTATCATTACAGACTAGAGGTGTCTTTTATTCTATAAAAGGATACAGAAACCATAGCCTCTATAACAACTGAGATTTCACCAGTGTTTTCAAAGTATTCATTTCTTCCTGGACTAGACCGCATTGTGCAAACAGCTGGACAACCTAATGCCTGTGTATCTGCAAAAATAATTTGCCGGCCCAACAAGACCTCTACACCATACAGGAGGCAGCTGGATACGTGTGAATACATGGAAATGCACGCAGTCTTGTTTTGGAAAATTAAGCCATGTTTCATCCAGATGAGGGAGCAAGCTATCGGTTTCTGCATGCTTCCAAACAATCAATGGACCTCAGTAAACTCTTAATGTGATTGGCTTATTTTACTTTAGCAAAACAATTTGACTCAAAAGTTCAGTTTGACTATTTTTGTTTTTTAATAATGCTGATAGGCTATTGTGAAGTGAATGTTGCTGTGACACAATGCTGATGTCCTGGCATTTAATTTAAATTCAACCACATATATTTGCATGGGCAGCTGCGCACAAACGTGCCCAAAAAAAAAATTTTTTTTAAAGATTTCCAATTTGGGATGAGAATACCTTTATCTTCTATAACGTCATGGAAAAATAATACCCATATTCTGAATATTTGATAGAAATAGTGTCCATTTTTTTTGTGGGAGTGAGAAACAGTGTGAATGTATAGTAACTATGTATGCTGGTTTCCAGTTCTTGTATTTGAGCTGAAGTTCTTTGTATTTGCTCCATGGCGTTAAATATATACACTGAATTATCCCAGAATAAAAAAAAGTGCTTTTTATGTGACTGAATAGAATGTTCTAATTCTTGTGCACAGAACAAGCATTGAGTTTGTTCATATCTGCCTATACAAGGATGTAGATGTCTAACATTTTAGAGTTTTGCTTTTTTTTATGTACACAATTTGTTTTGCTCTCTGCTGGGGCTACTCAGTTTCATCAGATCTCCAGTAATAATTTATTACATATTTTTACCTTTTGTTTTTGAACAGTGTGTTAAAAAATTTCGTTTCATGTGAAGACATTACAGTCATATCTTGTATTTTGCACATGTGATGAAATCCCTTTTCAACAGTGAAATAATTTTAAAGCACTGATCTGTTGTCTGTATGAACTACACTTTTCTTGAAGATGTTTTACAAGTAGACAAGTGCATTTCTTTTGCATTCCATAAATATGTGGAATGCAAGGCAGGTATTTTTAAAGTGTATCTAAACCCTCATTTAAAAAAAAAAAAGAATTTATCTTGTATGTAAAATAATCCTTGTAATTTATTTTGTCAGCAGACCTGCAGCATCAGTAACTATATATATATATATATATATATATATATATATATATATATATTTATATTTATTTAAAATCTGGCATCATACACTACCAGTGATTGAGTGATAATTTAGCATAGTTTATGTTCCTAAGGTAAACCACAGGAGGAAGTGCTGGTGTAACAAATCCATCATCCTATCCTGAGATGCCCTATTACAGGTATGATTGTCAGCAGATCCTAGTAGTAGGATAGTTAGAAATTTTATTACTATACAAGTTTGTGCCCAAGCGCATGCTATTACCAAACATTGTGGCAATGAGCAGTACCGTTGTGTATGGCATTTAAATAAAAAATATAAATGTAAATGTTTTTTTTTTTTCTAAGCAGCCATGTTTCTTTGGTTACTTCTAGAGGGTTTAGTTGCACTTTAACTGCTTGGAATGATTGAATAATGGGATTCTAAGCGCTGCCATATTTTTGGCCTTTAGATTGATATTGGTCTAGAATAGCGCATGACATGAGGGTTTGGTAATGTGGCAAATACAGTCTAATAAAGACTGCCATCGCCCTGTATTCAGTTTGTAACTGTGATCATAGGTAATATGTCACATGACCCAAGCAAAAGAAAGTCTGGTGGCTTGATCAGTGATCCTGGTATTTGGGCCAAGCTGCAGGATTGTAGGTAGACAGTTTAATTTGGAAAGTGTGTATGTGAAGAAATGATGGTGATGTTGGTGTTCATAAAAATCATTTGAGGAGCAGCTGTTACTGGTTTATGCAGTACTTTGTTGACAGCTGGCAATAAACTATATTTAACTTGGTTTTGCTTGTTTCCATTTTAATAATTCTTATTTCTTTGTTTTGATTGCCAAATCCAGAAAGATGTTAAATAAATCTTAAAAAGCCATGGTAACATGTTGTTAGATGTTTTTGTTAGGTATTAAAGGGTTTGCCTTTTTGCTAGCTCGCAAAATAACAATGCAGGCCACTATAGAAAAGGTTCACACCTTGGTTCTTTTGATATTTATTAGTATACAGTGATAACTGGTGAAACTAGGAACATCAAAATAAATGTAATGGAATACTCAATTGGTTAGGAGATTACAGGAACTGGACATTCTGAATTCATTCTGCAAAGTGCACCAGTAACCGAAATCAACATTTTACATAACATTTAAATTGCAAGATATAAATTTCAAAAGATGCTTTTAGGTATTTTAATTATCAGATTCTTGTTTTTTTTTAATGCATCTTGAGCATGTTTTACTCTGCTTTGATAATGGTGAAATTGTTTTCTCCGCTTTAGGTTATACAAGGTATATTATTATTATTGTGTTTTGTTAGAGTTTCCTATTTAAAGAGCAAGATTCTAGAACAAACTAAATATATATATATATGAATGGTGTTAGTTGCCCTAAAAGTCTAATTCTGTCTAGCCATTTTTCCAATTTTTAATTTAGGAAAATGAATAAGGGATTTCCAAGATCAAACATGTACAATGTCAGAAGTGATATGATACAAATAAGAGAAAATCAATGTCTATATCTTAAGCAGGAAACCCAAATCAACAAATCAAACAATAGGGGGTAAACACACTGAAAACATATGTTAAAGTAACTATAGAGCCACATTTTTTCTGTCTTACCAAGGCCAATCCAGACTTAAGCTACGTACACACGTCAGATTTTTATCAGAAAATCTGGCGTGTGTACAGTCGGTATCGTCCGGACGACCGACCTGCCGGATCCACGGACGATGGACGACAGCCGATCCTAATGAAAGGGAAGGGGAGAGCGCACAGCAGGGTGCCGCTCCGTCGCTCTCCCCCTCCCCTCTCCATAGAGCATGAACGGTGCTGTATGTACAGCATCGTTCATGCATTGTGCACTCCCTTGTCGTTGGAAAGGATCGTGAAAGATCCTTTCCAACGACAAAAATTGGAAGTGTGTACGCAGCTTTACAGTGAGTAGGAGGAAACAGATCGGGAGGTAAGCTCTGCCTATGCATACTTCTGGCATCTGAGTGGTAGAATACATTAGCCCTCGTCAAACTGAAGGACTTGGTACAAAAGAGAAAATAAGGCATCCAAAATCCAAAATTCTTTGGCCCTGAGGAGGCAATGAGGCTCCAAAGATCAATGGTTAGAAGTATGGAGCTGGTTGTCCCCCTCCACCATATGTACCCTGGTTCCCCCAACACGACTGAATCCCTATTTATATATTCCTGTATGAACTACATTAGCCCAGTCACACCCCTCTTTTTTCTGGAATCTTTTATAATTTTTTGGGGAAAGGGAAGAGTAGAAGGAGAAAAACTAATGAGGAGAAGAGGAAAAAATAAATAAAAATTAAAAAAAATTGAGGGTACATCCTACTCCAAAGCACCACCAGAAAAAAAAAACGCAACATTAATTTACATAAAAGAGAACAGAAAAGCATAATTAGTAAACACGAAGAAAAATGCAAGTAGTCCCTAGATAAAAACAATTTGTGAAGTCCATTCTGTGTCCTTGTAAAATACAGTTGTATGCTATCCTGGGAAGGAACTGATCAAAGAGAAAATGTTTCTGGGACAAGCAGAAGGATGCTGCTTCAGGCCCTAAAAGAGTTCAACAAACTAATGTATACATATCTTACAAAAGAGTATTATGATGAATGGTTTTGTTTTTTGTGCTTCAGGTGCCGGTGAGTTCTGACCAATGTAAGGCACTTATGTTTGTACCACTGCATTCACCATGCAGCCGAGACATCATATGGTTGTAACAATATGCCCACAACCACAGGAAGCCAAAGCATTCAAATTAGTACTTTATGTGCTCCTTAAAAAGAGACCCCAGATGAATTCCAAAAGTAGGAACATGCCATAGCTGCGATCTTTATACCCCAAAAAAATGCTGCATATCAAGGGACTTCCAGTATACAGTCAGGATCTGCTGCAGACTCCTAGAGCCAGATTTGTGCAAATGGTAATCGAAGGTTGAACTAGGAAAGTGTTTATCGAACAAGGGCCTATGAGTGCCCGTATATCTGGGGAAAGAATCTGTTCAGCTCAATGCAAGAGGCCAAAATGTTTTCCAGTGATTGGTTAGTGGGGTATGACATTCCAAGAGATATCCTAGACGTACAAAAGCCCTTACGGACACCCCCTAGAAGAAGAAAAGAGCTTTAGATGCCACTATGGAATAGTATTGCAATTACATTTGTTTGTCCCAACAGCTTTTGTAATTTGTTTTTTGTTGTGTAGCTACAGCAGGTCCCAAAAGGTGTTTGAAGCCACCAGCATTCAAAGACAACCAGGGTCCATTGCTAAGATTATGAGTAGGCTTCACGAACTACTGGGCTTTTAATTCTGCTACAGTCCTGTTAAAAAGTACACCAAAGTGGGACAATATTGCTATCATAGTTAAAACCTTTTTGGCTCTTTCTTTTGAAGTCAAAGCTATCCTAATGAAGGTAACTTGGTGTTAAAGAATTGCATTGGAAGTGCATTTTTTCTTTTTTTCTGCTTTATTTTTTGCTTTATAAAGCAATTAAATTGGTATCTTTGTATCTAAATTTTCAACCAAATTGAGGTCCTGTCTGTACTAAAATTAAAAAAAAAAACATAAAAATAAATCCTTTTCCAAAATGAAATCTTCTGAGCCTTGAACCTGAAGTGGTTACAAATATTGATCATTATGATTATTTTACATTTACCTAAAGTTTATATGTAAGGGAGACTTTTATGAAAGAAAAATAGAGGCTTCTTTTACAGAGTTCACATCCTGCAAAATGCTTGAAACAGACCTACCACTGAGTGATTGCGTAAGCTGCTATCAGCACTCCGGACACTGAGGCCAAGGGCTAAGCATAACAGAAGAGCAACTGGTATGTTTCAGGAGGAGGCCGGTGCACGTGTTTTTCTGAGAAAAGGTTCGGATTACAAACCTGGCCAAGGACTGAAATAGGGGAAAATGTAAACATGTGCAGGCTAATACCCTCATTCAAGGAGCATTCACAAAATGAACTGAAACAGTTTATCTTATAAGAACAAGCCACAACCGATGCAAAGAAAACCAATGCACTATTATAAGCTTTGGCTGTACCTGTTTTTGTAGTACATATGCACCCCTCACATCCTTCCATGATTTAGTGGGCTTGTTTTAGCAAATACCGTGAGCAGTATTTTGTCAAGATTTATTTTGTGCCTAAAGCAGCTCACATCAATGTACAGCTTGCATACCACTTATAATTTAATTTTCATTTTCTTAATCCAAAGCACTAAATTGATATAAAGCTGATGTAGCGTTCAGAACAAAGGGTGACTCATTAAAACCATTCTACATTGCACTCTTACATTAGAAATGTGAAATACGTGCAGATATATAAGTGTAAGACCCTGTAAAATAAAAGCTTGGTAACAAAGATTTTAAATAAAAAGGCTATGACCTTTGTTTATTCCATTGCAAAAAGGCCTGAGGAACAACTAAATAGATAGCAATTATGCACATGTCTATTTCTTGGGCTTCGATAAAATGGACTGGGAAGAAATGTCAGAGATTCTCCATTTTCTCAGATTTTAGGCCCGAGTGACTGTGGCTAGAGCCTAGCCGAAATGGTTTTGAAATGTGCATTTGGCAGTTCTGCGTGCTTTAACCAGTAATGGAAGCTGCATGAGTACATTATTCCTGTGTATCTGCTCAAATCTCCATACAAAAAAACTGCTAATTCTTTGATCCACAAGCTCTCACCTTGAATAATTCTATGTTGCACGGTTCTGAATGGATTAAACCATATACTAATTTTTTTATTTAACTTAGAAGTGGGACATTATGTAATATTTATCTAATAATATGATACTTTATTTGTAGGTGGGGCATTATTAGCCTAAATTCTCAACTTCAAATCTCTGAAATTTTTGGGTATTTCTGGCCACCTTTTTGCATTCCAGGATCTTGGTTTTACATTCTCCAAAATGTAAATCGTAATAAAAATGCACAGATATCTTTCCAACCAAGTAATAAGATTTAAGAAAAATGTTGGGATCTTCAACCTCTACTAAAAACAGAAATAACCGTTTTGGGTGTACTGACTTTTAAAGCAAACCTCCCATTTAAAAAATTTTTAGGCTGTCATTACTATCACCCTCTGAGTTTTAGTTTCTTAGCTGTTATGCAAAATTACTGGCTGTTTCTGCAGTGCTGTCAGCTGTCTTTATCTAACCCATAAACCTCTGATGATTCTATAGTATGTATTAAAAGTTGATTTGTAAAACAAAGATTATAAATATATTTTAAAATAAATCAAATTTAAATAGATTTCCATTTAAGAAAAGTGCTGCATTTAAACATGCCTGTCTGACTTGTCCTAATATATTACATGGCTTTTACAACTTTGTATTTAGATTTACAGATATTGCTTCTATAAACACCTTTTGATATATGTTTAATCTTTTTATTGCTCTTGTAAAAGCTTTTTTTTTCTCTTTCAAATTATTTCTCTTTTCAAATTATTTTTATTAGATAATAGCGATCTTCAGCCATAGCCAGAGTACCATAAAATCATAATAATTTTTAATGAGATAGAAACAAAGAAGGGAGAAGTAATAGGAAATAAAAATATGGGCAAGGTATCATGAAGTTGACCTGTGCGTTTCTCCATCATCAAAATCCAAGGAGAGGGAGAGCCAACCTCCCGCAATAGTTTGGCTGCGATCAAAACATGGGTCAGCAGTCGAAAATGGTGACCCAGGTTTAGTGTGATTCAGTAATATAGTTCCTAGATTAAGCCAAAGGGCTTCTAGGGATATCAGTTTGCTATTTAGTTTTTGCAGAGACAATATTTTAATAGATGTGAAATAAACATGTACATGTAATTGCATGGTTAAAAATTCGGTGAGTGATTCTGCAGTTTACAGAACTGATGTATTACTAACCATAAACTGCTCATAGTCCAGGGTAATGTGATTACACATTCATTATTTATGAAGAGGCATTGAACAGTGCTAATTGCTGCAAAATTGTGTTGTGCAAATTCCTTCTTTCAACGACTGTTCTGCCTTTTAAGCCTTATCATGAAGACTGCGTTTACATACATCTGCTAATGTGGCATTTTCTGGCTCATATGTAGCTGACAGTTCTACAGCAGTTGTTGGTGAGTACAGTTAATGCTGTTTTAGTAGATCAGTATGTTTGTATTAAACATGTCTGAAAACAAAACTGCTGGCAGTAAAAATGCTGCCTTTCCCAACTTATCAAAACTGAGCCCAAAGCCACTATAAAAAAATTCCATAACTTTTGGTCTAAAATTGCAAATCAGTATAAACAGATCCAAGTCTCCTTGTGATTTTCTAGTTACCTCATTGGTAATTTTATCTTGTATTTCAATGTAACTATGGTTAAGTTAACACATGTATCCCTATGTTCTTTTTTTCAATGTCTTACAAAAAGTTAGGTTTTGTTAACGCTATGTGTGGAGCAGTTGGGTACTCTGCACCTCACGTAGTGTGCAATATGCAAAATCATCAGACATTGCATATAGAGCAATGTCTATTGTTATTACTATATGTGATGCAGAACAGTGCCTAGTTATGATGCACTGCTTCACACATTTTTGGCTGTGAAGGATACACCTATACCCTATAGACCCTATAAGCTTCAACCATTTAAAAGCCCCCACATTCCCTTGACCTGGAAGAAAAGATGGGTTATGGAACCCCCTAGAAAACCTATGGTTGTACACAATTATAGGATTGGTAATGTTTGAGTGACTCAGAGTAACTTGTTGATAGGGAGGGAATAAACTTTCACTGCTTCAATCGAAACTCACAACAGAGTGTCAAGGTAATGGTATTAGCTGATAATTGTGAGCTTTCATTGATAGATTTGACTGGGACTTATTGTCTCTCCTTACTCCTAAGCTGAAGAAGGATTTGTTTGTGGATTTGTGGTTTCTTACAAACCCTAAAAAAGTTTAAAATCATTTACTGAAAAATCCTCAAGTAATGAGGGAACAGGAAGAAGACAGAATTATGGGAGCCTGGGAAAAAATATCCCAAGAGCTGCATGAACAGATTTGCTTTTATTTAAACTATTCACAGTGTCCCATCTTTTTTTTGAAACTCGGAATGTACATTGAAAGGGGGCTTGTTTTAATATGCAGATCTGGGAATAATTTAAGCCTGAATTCAGACCTGCTTGTAAATCACTGACCCAGTCACATTTTTATTAAGCACCATCATAGGTAACCTTTTAGTTCAGTTTATTGATGCCGTTAAATGGAACGGTACATGTCCCAGCTGTAGACCCCCTTCAGTTTTATCCCATCCCATGTAGCTTGCCATTCAGTGTCCCAACACTTTGTTTTAGAAACTGGGAATGTACATAGGTAAATGGGGGCATGTTTTAAGACATAAGTAGTAAATAAGTAGATTAGCTAGTTGAAGACTTACAAATGTTTTACTTGTCATGGAATTTTGTTGCAACCAATGAGGATATTTATGCTTTCAGTTTCTTTAAAACCTAAAACTTTTCACCTCATGAAAGAAATGTCTTTCAGTTTTATAGTTTTGTGTTGACTTGGAATCAGTTCAAGTGAATCCATAAAAAAGGTACATTAACAGATGAACAATGCACACTGCTGCAATGGAAAAGTGCCACATGCTGATAATGCAGGGATTTAAATAGCATAAGGATATGCAGAGACCCTAAGAAACCAATAACCTCAGTAGTGCAGTGAAGCTAAACTGTTAAATGTTGATATGTGATTTGTTTGCAAGCACCTGGAGAAAGCTCCAATGATTTTAGTGGTATGGTTCCCACCAGGGCAAGTTTTCCTGAAAACGCACCATGAATTTTAAACCAAGAAAACAGCATGTCATACAACACACATAATTTATTATAAACACATACAGTCATAGTCAAAAGTTTGGGCAGTGACACAAATGTTGTCTTTTGCAACATTTGCGGTTGGAAATGTGGTGGCAGTTCACAATGTATTCAGATTCTTGTGCAGGATGATCAGATGCATATTATTATATTTGCAAAGCACATTATTTGCATAAAAAGTAACTTTACAAAAAATTTTTCACTGTATTTTGGCCCTGGCATAAAATGATCAGCTAACTTCATTTTACTATAGTATAGTATATTATATTAGCAGCATAGGTGAGATGTGAATAAGTACAGCTGAAATCCCTCTGTCATTCTGATTGAAGGGCAGACTGATCACTATAAAATAGGGACCCATGTGTTTGAAATAGTCATCTTCTTTTTTATTCACACACATAAGGTCACTGATGCTGGAAATGATCTTTATTGATTATTTCCAGTATCAGATGAATGACCATGCACTGTACATTCCTCAGCCCTCTGTTCAATGGAAGAGGGAAGACGAGTGAGCGGAACCCCTCTGTGCTCTTCTCTATAAGAGTCATTCCCAGTGGAAGGACTCCTGCCTTTCAGAACCCCTACTTTCCTAGATCGATACATTGTGATTCTTCTAATTCCGAAACCAAAGCGGTTAGTGTGATAATATCTCTAGATGGTTGATCTTTATTTCCTGAGTATATATTACAGGACGATCTACATTTCCAGTAGAAAGATATCTAATTGCACAAGTTGAGTCATTTGATAAAGAGACTTCCTTGACGAATAACATATTAACCTAGTGTTTTTAACACCTGGGACAGCATTCTTCAGTCATTCTTCAACCATTCTTCAACCTGAGTAATGTAATTTAGAGATTTTAAAAAGCCCTAGCTTAGAAATGGTTACAGATACTCTCTTTTGAGAAGTCAAAGGATCTCCTACCAACTATCTACTGAAAAAGTATCCCATCTATGTTTACTCTTATGACTAAAATATTTTAGTAAGAGATGAATATATTACATTTGAGATCATTCTTTTGGGAGCATGCTCTTGATTTATGTTCCATTGGTAAGTGGAAGGGGGGCAGGTGGAGTATAATGTTCATCCCAGGCAAATCTCCCCAAACAAGCAGCATCTTCTTTCATGACTGGTCCTATTTAAATGTGAAGTATTTATTAATTTTGCATGTGATTTATATATTTTTGATGTAGCTTACAACTGAATTTAAAAAAAAACTATCAATTGCATTCCTGGTGAATGACAAAGCTACCCTTGAAGTGGGACCCCCCCGACTGCAAAGATTAAATGGCCATATGCTTATTTTTGGCTAGGGTCCAAGTAAAGCGTTTTAATGGAGCAGGATATATGAGCAGACAATACAAATACAACAACTGCCCCACTATTGATGACTCCCCAGAAGCACACCTCATCTTCTCCTTATTCCCCCCTTCAGTTCTGTGCGCCCAAAGATGTAAAGTGATGTACAATACTTGGTACTTCTAGAAGTGGGGAAATGCGAGACTCATATCCTATCCTCCAACATAATAGCTCCAGTGCTTGGCAATTGTCTGAAGCGATGATCTTTAGTTCTTTTAAATTCAGATTTACATGGCTCCTTCTCTTCTTCCTTTAAATGAGTAGAGCACTAAAGGAGTGACAGAAATGTAAGTATAGGCATTGTAAATGCATTGTAGAAGGGTGGTTTTATTATATACAGTTATTACCCTGGTGCTTTATCAAGTAAACATTTTTCTAAAAGTTTTAAAAGAAAGTCACCAGTAATTAAACTCACATGGCATCCCAACAGTTTGTTAGAAGGAAAAAATACACTAATCCAATGGTCCATGACAATACATTTTCAAGGGAACGGTTACATTTGAAAACACTGACACAGACTGGCTTCATCAAATTTATTTGCAATTTTGTAATTTTTTGCTGCAAATAAAGGGTAATCCTATTTTTTAAAGGTGTAAACTGCTAGCTGTACAGTGCATTTTCAGAATTTATTTAGGCAGCAGTATTATCAGACTTAGGAAAATTGTATATCCTGATTATAATGATTCAATAGTACAATGAGAATAAAAGAGAAGAAAGCAGGGTTTTTTGCACAAAAAAAAAATCTTATATTGAATATATCAATTGGTAGTTTATCAATTTACAGGTATTGATGATCGATTATTAGTCATACAAAAACAAACAAATTAGTGATACAGCGATATACATAAAGCAACTAACATAGTTATAGGATATACAAAGATGCCTTTAGTTGCATTTGTATAAATCACATAAACATAAGGTGCATAATCCATAGACTTTTTGTAGTGGCCTTGGTATCTAGATCAATGGAAATTAGAATAAATTGTATTATGTATTATTATTATTTATGTTGTACGTGGTATGTATGGTTTTGGGTTATCCCATGATAGAGGCTAAGCCATACTTTACATACCATTTACCACAAGCAATACCAATCCCATATATCTATATTACAATTTATTCTCATTTCCATTGATCTAGATACCAATACCATCAATATCCAAACACAGATGGTTAAGCCACCACCCCTGAAGAAGCCAAACTAGGCGAAACACATCGGGTGCAACCACAACCATTAACACGATCACAGTGTTTTGTAATTTAAGATACCCTAATCTATTCTCTGTATATGACATGTTGAGTTGAACTATGTCTAGGGCCATATATGGCCACTTCAAAAAGTCTGTGGATTATGCACCTTATGTTTATGTGATTTATACAAATGCAACTAAAGGCACCTTTTTATATCCTATAACTATGTTAGTTGCTTTATGTATATCGCTGTATCAATAATTTGTTTGTTTTTGTATGACTAATAATCGATCATCAATACCTGTAAATTGATGAACTACCAATTGATATATTCAATATAAGATTTTGTTTTGTGCAAAAAACCCTGCTTTCTTCTCTTTTATTCTCATTGTACTATTTTTCTGAAAAAGAAGGGTTTGCACACAGTTCACAAAAGAACCTATGTACCTGAAGCTCCCCACCATAACAACTATTGATCAGTTTTGTATTAAAATGATTCAATGATGTGCTACTATTTCCAAGAAACAGATACACAGACCATTGGCAGCTTATAGGGAATGTATTTGGAGAAAAAACAGTGGTAAATTTTCCAGTGTTAATGATAAGACTATGCTATCATTTTGCTTTTGTAGCACATTATACAAAAATCAATTACCAGGGACATTATGATGAAGCACCTTAATAAAAAGCATATAGTAAGCACTAACGAGCATGCCTTCAGAATATATTCATCATCCCGTTCTAGGAACAAAATTCCGTTGTAAAAGCTAAAGACAAATTGAAAAAAAGAGACACATTGCAGCAGACAACAGTCTTCATCAGAGCAATAGAGTACAAATAAATGTGCGGCTTCACACCACATCGAATTTGACACTTACCTGTAAGGATTTCTAGATGCTGTTGTGCTGCAGTGAGCAAACCAATGTTGGCTAGGCTAATGGATGGTAAGAGAGACAAAGCAGGATAGAAAAGTTTAATTCTCGTTTCACCATCTGCATTACTGAAATATGTAAATTTGCTGTTTGATATGTTTTAGTCTTCTTTGAAAATGCTTTGTAAGAACAAAAGAATGTTTTATGCCAACTATACCCTTCAGATAGATAGATAGATAGATAGTGCTAGCTTGATACATCTGTATAATGATTTATGTGTAATTTCATAACAGTGCAATCCTTTAACTGCAAATATAGTTAAAAAAGGTGGGTGTTAGAAAAAAAATTATTTGTACAACTATTTAATGGAATTTAGAAGTCCTATGTGGCAGAAATATGAGAAGGACAACTTTATATCAGAACCTTAGTAGGAGGTGCTCCCACAACCTTACCTAAGGCTGCGTACACACGTGCAATTCTTGTCATCAATAAAATCATAAAAGATCCTTTCCAACGACAAGAACTGCATGATGCATGAACGAGTGCTGTACATACAGCAGCATTCTGCTCTATGAAGAGGGGAGAGCGAGCTCTCCCCCTTCCCTTGCATTAGAATCGCTCGTCGTTCATCGTCTGTGGATCCGCCAGGACGGATCCACGGACGATGAATGACCCGGGCTGTACACATGCCAGATTCTTGCCCCATATCCACCCCGGGCCGAATATCGGGCAAGAAAAATTTGACGTGTGTATGTAGCTTAAGGCTCCCATTTATTGGCTCCATTTATAAAACAGAGAATCTGACATTTACTCAAACATTCCCTCTTAAGAATCTTTCAGGTCCATGTGTTTCAATGGCAGTATTTGACTCTCACAAGGGAATGTTTGAGGGAATGTCAGATTCTTTGACTTTTTAAATTACATTCTATAATTGATTTGGTAAAACTGAAACCTTTGAATTGTTGTTAGTTTGAAAAATGTTCAGTATTCCACAATTGCATCACACATACATATAATTGTTTTATATTCTTTGCAGGACAGTTTATTAGGGCATATCAAAATATCAAACTCTGTCCTGCAACATCTTACTAATAATGCCTCCCCACCATACACACATAGTTGGGTTGAAAAAGTGAAATTATTAAACCTGCATAATCTAGACAGAAACCTATAGACAGCGTTGATCCAGAGGAAGGTAAAATATTTTTATAAAGCATAGTTCAATTGATGTAAACGGGACAAAAATGTATTACTGATTCCAACAGGGATACAGACTTTAGGCTTAGTCTACACGGACTGTTTCCCCAGCATTTAACCTGAGGCTTTTAAAGTCCTTGTTTGAAATCCCTTATGCATTACAATGGGTTAATGAGGCATGTTTATGACATTTATCTTGCTTGCAACCTTTAAAAAATTAAAACATTGGGTTACCGCTGGAAAATACCCAAAAGCGACTAATTGATTTCAGTGAGGCGTTTTCCTGCGTTTTTGAACACTTAATATGCAAATTAGTTTAAAACGCAGTAAAACACAATAAAAACACAGGAAACCGTTAAAAAACTTGGGAAAAGCGGCATAGGCATTTTCTAGCATTTTTAAGGCAAGCTTTAAAACACTAAAAGTGCATAAAAACGCATATAAACGCAATAGGAACGTTTACATGCATTTTGGTCACCAAGACAGATATTGACAACAGGAAGCAAAGGGAAATCTCTCAAACAGGATATAGATGCATTCTACCCTAACCTACTAAAGCAAAAACTAAAAGAAAAACATACACTTCAAATCTTAACTCCTGGCATATTTAAAAGACACAAATTATTGAATCTCTGGAATGAACAATACATTGGTGAGTATATTCAGTTTTGTAATAATAGCAGTACAAATACCTGGATTTAATTTAGCATTAGCCTTGGGAAGGAGGGGTGGGGGGTAATACCTTATTTCTGTGTCATCATTTTCCTTTTTACTTATAGCAGTGTTCATTTTTAAAGACATTTGAAAATGAAGGATATTAAAAAAGTCTGCTTACAAAATAATTACGCATAGGTAGACGTGCGTGGATGTGTAGGTTTTTCTTTTGAAGGTAGTTAAATTAAATGTAAAATATAGTCAGGTGCTGTGAAATGGAAGTCTAGAACTGAATGTTATGATCAAGCGTTCTAATTAGGAAGATGAACATGATTATATGGCTAGTAAAAGTAAAGAAACCACCAATCCATCAAATGTCAGGCTGTTTTAAACATAAAACCTAAAGCAGTCCACTTTGTTGCTAGGAAACACTGCGTCTTTACAGAAATCAGATTTACATTGTCCACTATTCATTTTTGCTGCTATTCACTGGTGTTTATTATGCCCAACACTGGACATGACTTGCCAGGGGGCTGTAGTTATTCTAACATAAAAAATGGAAATATCTTATTTTCATTAGCAATGGTAAAATATAGCATAGATACCATTCTCCAGGAATGTCCTCAGAAAGGAAAGTAACAATTATAAATACATCCCAAAATTAATTAATACAAATTGGAAACTTGGCTGAAATAGCTGTAAAAGCTGCACAATCTGTCAGTAGGAGAGAGAGCTGTACACCCACGCACAGGAACAAGCACTTGAAGCTGCTCACAGTACTGTATGCTTTGCATAATTTTAAAACATATAATATGCAAGAAATTCAAATGAAAAGTTTAAAAAAAAAGTTTAGCAATGCTGTATGCATTTATCTCTATTGTGATGCTATTTACAGACAAATACTATTTTAAATGCAATTTAACCTTCTGTGCCAGGCTGAACTGAGTTGTTTCTTTGAATCCTACGCTGCAGTCTGTATCTGGCTAATACAAGCTTCTAGAAATATACTGGGTTATTTGCAACTCCTATTGGTTAGTTCTTGTTGCTAGGATGTGTCAGAAAATCCATGGTACTTATGATGTAACTACAGAAGTGCCCCCAAGCCCATGAGGCCAAGACATCCAGGCATACCTGCAGCTTACATTTTTTTACAGCTATATTTGCACAAAATATTTATTATAAAATAAGGAAACATTTTATTTTCTTTTTTTTATTTGTCTTCTATTCTTTGAACATGAAACTCATTTATAAAGCTTATTGGAAAATAGTTGTCTATATTTATTCAATATCAACAAAAAGATACAGTCATAGATAGCACAGAGTTTAATAAAGGATCCCCAGAGGAATCCAAACCCCTCTACTCCCCCAATGGTCCTGGTGAAAAGTGAGACTAGAAATCATATATGAGGGTCTAGCCCAGGCACAGGCAAACTACAGCCTGCGGGCCATATACGCCCCAATAGGGATGTTTCTCCGGCCCTTTGGGTGGTCCGCACTGGTCAGAGCCGCGGAACACTTCCCCCAGATCTGAGCCTGTGATGGGAGAGTGGGCCCGTTTATGCCATCATGACATCAAATTCTGTGGGGTCATGATGGCATAACCCCGCCCACTCTTCCATCGGCCCAGCCCCTCTGTCAAATTCAGATTGTGGCCCCTGACTAAAAAAGCATGGCTTCAAGAAAGACAGAAGTTGTCTTTCTTTTACTCTCTTTTTATGAGGAAGTACGGTAAGTAAACAGGTAGACAGTGGAATAGCAGTTGATATAGTGTACTTGGACTTTGCTAAAGCATTTGACACTGTACCCCACAGAGGGTTAATATGCAAGTTAGGGTCAATAGGTTTAGAAAAGTCAATCTGTAAATGGATAGACAACTGGCTTAAAGATCGCATCCAGAGAGTTGTAATTAATGATTCATACTCTGTTTGGTCTAAGGTTATTAGTGGTATACCCCAGGGTTCAGTGTTGGGACCTTTACTGTTTAAAATCTTTATAAATGATATAGAGTTTGGGGTTAAAAGTACCATTTCTCTGTTTGCAGATGACACCAAACTATGTAATGGAATTAAGTCTATACATGATGTCTATAACCCACAAGCAGACCTGGATGTACAGTTTGATTGGGCAGCCAAGTGGCAAATGACATATAATATAGATAAATGTAAAGCTATGCACTCGGTGGCTAATAACATGCATGCTTCATACTGTCTAGGGGGAATACATTTGGAGGAGTCAGAAATGGAAAAGGATCTGGGGGTTCTGGTAGATCATGGACTTAATAACAGCATGCAATGCCAAGCTGCAATATCTAAAGCTAGTAAAATACTTTCTTGTATTAAAAGAGGAATAGACTGCAGGGATGGAGACATAATCCTGCCCCTGTACAAAGCATTGGTCAGACCACATCTGGAATATGCAGTCCAGTTTTGGGCACCAGTTCAAAAAGGACATTGTGGAATTGGAGAGAGTGCAGAGATGGCAACTAAATTAATAAAAATGATGGAGGAGCTCAGCTATGAGGAAAGTGTGGAATCGGCTCCCTCAGGAAGTAGTTTCAGCAACTACTATAGATTGTTTTAAGAAAAAGCTGGATGTTTTTCTAGAAGCACAGAATATAACTGGGTATAAAGGCTTTAAAGCAAAAATAACAGTGACTGTTGATCCAGGGAATATCCGATTGCCTCATGGAATCAGGAAGGAATTTTTTTCCCCTGTTGAAGCAAATTATACCAGGGTTTTTTTGCCTTCCTCTGGACCAACTATGTCTTATAGGGTTTTATATCTGGGATATGTTATATATGTATATATACTTGATGGACTTTTTTCAACCTAACCTACTATGTAACTATGTAACTATGCATATACTTTGTGAATGTAACATCCCATACCATTAGGGATTTCCATTGCAACATTTTATATGAAAAGGTTTTAAGCCTTGTTTTTTAAAGATCCATTTAAAGATGGTCTGACATTGACATCTGTCTTCCTCCTTTTAGCTCATCAGAATAATCTAGATCTTGTAAACCCATTGTAGCACCTCGTGGACATTCAGCTGCCACTGAATAAGATCTTGGCATACCTATGAGCACCATTCATTCTGCCTTTGGGACTCTATTGATGCTCTGCTTTGGTACCAGACAATAGAGATGCGTGAAATCACCCAATTTTGTCCTTCAACTTTTTCTATTTCAAATGAAATAACAGTAGTTTACAGTGGAATTTTGATGGCTGCTGTGAATAGCAGTAGAATGAATATGCCCAGTGTACAGGTCCCCCTTCGATTACAACTGTAAAAGCTACTGTACACAGTATAGTAAAATGCTATAATTTACCCTAATAATGCATAGTATTTTGTAATCAAGATTTGCATCCACTGGCACCCACCACCCATCTTACTGCTTCACAGTAGAATCCAGTAGAATTTCACAGTAGAATATATTTTTGTTAAATAATTTGCTGCAATCAGTTGTGATTCCACATGAACTCATAAACATTTATTAAAAGAAAGAATAATTTCTCTTTTATCAAATGTTGTATCCTTCAAACCTACAAGGCAAAGTATGCCTCTTCAAACTGTGGGTGTGGTGTGAGGTGAAAATGCTTTTTCATTTTCAAATTTTGAGATACAAATAATTGTGATATACAATACCATCAATGCCATTAATATTGCATATTACTAAACACCCTTCCTAATAATGTATATTTCTAAGCACAAAGATTTATGTACTTATAGTTACAGACAGCAGCCAGAATGTCAATTCCTAGACACACCCCTACCAGTACAGAATGGATAAAGGAACTGGATATTATATTGCATATGGAACAACTGGTGGTGGGCAATGACAAATGTGTAGATAAATTATTTGTTACATGGACTCTGGAGATAACGTGTATATCGATGGGAAGAATTTCATCATAATATAGCTTACCTAAATTATGGTGGCTTTGCTGGTCTAATGAAGATTATACACTAACTTCTGCTCTTTGCTATTTCTCTCCATCTTTTAACCTTTTTTCTTCTCTCTGTTTTCTGTTCCTTTTTACACATTTCCTCTTAAAACCTACATTTCTGTGTTCTCTTTTTATTATTATGGTCTCCTTTCACGTTGCACAGTCCCCTTCCAAGAAGCTACATAATTGTAGCTTATCATCACATTATCCTTTAGTTCTCTAACCTTGATTTGCAGTGTATGTATTCTGATGAACACTATTATAGTGCGACTGTTAACCAAGTGAAATCCCACCAATTATTTCCAGGTAAACATGGTACACAACTTTTCCCATTGTGCCATAAAAAATTGCCCAATTTTCATATTGTGACTCTTACGCAAAATAAATCACAGCAATAAGTTTTAGTTACACAAAGACAATTGTGTTCCTATTGTTGTGTAACAAATTATCTGTTTTCCCTTACAGCGCAAAAAAAAAGTGCTAAAAATGTGTGTGTGTTCTTTTTATGGTATTTAAAACTATGGGGAAAACTGAAATTACCTGGAATTGATTCCTGTGATTTCACTTGCTTAACAGTCATGTATTATTATAATAAAATTTTGTATCTTATATTTTTGCCAACTGTGTAATTGTTATTATCTGTTTTCATATTACAGAGGACTACACTAATGTTTGCCTAAGCTCCTGGGACATAAGGACGTCCCAAGAAGTACCAATGGGCTGCATGCTGTCTTTGGGTTAGATGTCAGGGTTTTACCATTGCTCCACTGTGCAAAACAAAAACAAAAAAAATTGGGGTGTAGCTGAGATTTAAATTAGCACTGACACGAATATATATGTTGTAGTGAAATTAAAGTGTAAGCTAAAGTGACAAATGTGCTTAAATATAAATATAGAAAACTGTATACAATACTGGTACTTTATGTAGATAATAAATCCATGCTATTCTGTTGACTGAGATATTAGCTACAATAATATATATATATATATATATATTTTTTTTTTTTTTTTAATGTTACTTCTGCTGCAGCTGTGCAAATGCTTTGAATTCTCATACATTTTGTATACATCCAGTGATTTACAATACAGAATACATCAATAAAAGACTTTTACATCTATTTTTTCACAGTGTGGATTTTTAGGAACAAAGCATGACAACTAAATCATAGATATACAGTTTCTGTTGCTATGCAACACCCTTTCTTATACCTTTGTGAGAGTTTTCAGCCCTCCATTTTGCTCATGTGAAAAAGTCAAGGGTGTCCTAATGTGATACATAAAAAGACTTCTTAATCTTGCAAAACCATATCTGTCACCCACACAAAAAACACATTATATTATTTTCCTATATGGTAAATGTAAGAAAATTGTAAATGAATGTGTTGACTATTTCCTCAACAGACAGGTATAAAGCATAATAATAATGATCCTGCAAGAACAAACATTCTGTCTCTGAATATAGTAAAAGAATACATATTTAATGGTATACATTTTATGCTATGTTCCATTTTTCTATGGCTTTAGTCTACCAGTGGGAATTTTGACAGTGACCACAGTCAATTTTTCTATTAGAAACACAGTTCTTATTATCACCTCTATTTAAAATAGTGGTTAAAGTAGGATTTGTTTTAGACAAAATTTATTGACATGGACAGCTTTATGATTATAACCTATGTGGTAATACCAATATTTTATGGGATATTTTATTCATGTGAGGACCTAGGGCAGGCATGGGTAAACTATGGCCCGCAGTCCGTATGCGGCCCATTGAGAATATTTCTCTGGCCCTTTGGGTGTTCCACGGCTCTGGCAGGAGGGGGGGGGCGCACCGGCCAGAGCCGCGGAACACGTCCCCGGATCTGTGCCTGTGATGGGAGAGTGGACGGGTTGTGTGCAGTGACATAGCCCGCCCTCTCTCCTATCACAAGCTAAGAGACTGCAATGGGAGAGTAGGCGGGTTGTGTCCCTACACCCAACCCCGCCCACTCTCCCATCACAGGCTCTAAGCTTGCGATGGTAGAGTGGGCAGGGTTATGTCATCATGACGTCATGTTCAGGGACGTCATAATGGCATAACCCCGCCCACTCTACCATCGACCCGGCCCCACTGGCAATTTTCTTTCGATTGTGGCCCCTGACTAAAAAAGTTTGCCCACCCCTGACCTAGGGCCTGCCCATAATTTGTCAGTCAAATACCTTGGGCATGTCATATATCCCATCCTCTTCCTTACCCTCATCAACTCACAAAACTTTGTTCAGAAACATCTTTAACAAATACAATGTCTCAAAAGGGAATTCTTGTACACCTTGCGCGAGATATCAGAGACATGAAGAAGCGCCATGGCTGGTTTGGCATTAATATCAACATCCGTAAATTTACAGATAATTTCAGCCACTGAGTTCCAATAAAACTGCAATTTGGGGCACTCCCAAAAAATATGCAGCAGCGTGCCCTGAGCTATACCACATCTCCAGCAAATGCCATCAGTATGTGGAAAGAGCTTGGCAAGCCGATCAGGTGTCCTGTACCGTCAGGTAGCCAGTTTGTAGTTAGTTCCCTGATATCTATTACATATAGGTGCCTTATGACAAAAGTGCTGCATCATGTCTTTTTGTTCGTCTTAGAAGCACATGTTTAGTTCAGCCTCCCACTTAGACACAAAATAGGGGGGATTCAGGGGCATCTATGGTTAGCAACGTCTGCTATGCATATGAAAGTGTGCCCCTCTGGGAGTGTTTGGAAATACACAAAGACTCAATAGGTAATAAGGATCAGGGGAATAAACAAGCCCTCGGAAGGGACCGCAACACATAAGTAAGTTGTATATGCCTCCAGGGGGACAATGATGGCAGGTCATTATCTGATTGCAAGGTTGGTAAGTGGGCCCATTCCCCACTGTGAAGGAAGAACATAGCTCTGTAAACTCCAAGTTTACGCCCAGAACGAAATTTCGGGTCGGAGAGTCCAGGAGGAAACTCCAGGTTGCCCAAGATTGGTGAGAGAGGCAAGGGATATGTAACTACTTTCTGGGTGGTAAAACATGCAAAATATTCCTAGCATCTCACCAATCAGAGGATATCTGGCCTTAACAGACACCGGTGCCTACACCAATGAGTCAATTGGGGTTTCGGAGCATGCGTCTTCCAGCTCCACCCAAAGTTTGGATTTAGCGTTTGTGCACCAATCCAGCAGTCAGGACAAGTGTACAACTTGGTAATAAAGTATAGGATCTGGGAACACCAGCCCACCTCTAGCTTTAGGGAGTCTCAGTATGGACATTTTGATTCTTGGGGTACCAGAATGCCAAATGAACTTTATGAATTCTGAGTGAAACTTTCGCAGTATAAAATTTGGAACCCGTATCAGGAGGGCCTGTAGTATATACAGTAACCTGGGCATAACATTCATTTTTAACACATCACACTTCCCAAACCACGTAAATGCCAGCTGTTTCTGCAGCGGCAGGTCTTTCTGAATTCGATTAAGTAAAGGCAGGAAACTGAGATCTACAACACGTGACAGCTTCGCGGGGATCTGGGTGCCCAAGTACGAGATAGATGTCTTAGCCCATTTAAAAGGGAAAGAAGGGGTTAATGCCTACTTAGTTGACCGGGGAAGGGGGATGCTCTGAGCTTCTGATTTTTGCAAATTTATTTTGTAATTGGAGAGTGCCGAAAACCCGTGCAGCTCCTGCAATAGATTGGGCAGTGATGTGACTGGGGAGTTTACATAAAACAGCAAATCATCCGCATATGCTGCCACTTGATGTTCGGTCGAACTGACCTGTTCTTTTATGTCAGGTTTGGCTCAGATAGTCCGTAAAAAAGGCTCCAGGGAGAGGACAAACAACAGGGGGACAAGGGGCAGCCCTGCCTTGCTCTGTTGGTGATAGCAAAGCGATCTGAGAGTTCTCCATTCACTCTTACTCTAGCACTGGGGGATGAGTAGAGTCCATCTATCCATGTTAAGAGACGTGGAGGTATGCCCAAGTGTGACAGGGTAGAGTGGAGAAAAGTCAAATCTAAGAATCTTGTGGGTATGATCATAATAAATGATATTTAGAATACATGTGGTGTTTACTGGGGTGTAAAATCCCCAGGTCTAGGGTGCTGAATGCGCCATATGTCAACCAGCTGGTTATCGTGCAGTAGGGATCACAATCTCCTGTGATAGGAGTAAGGCAAATGTGACTGCCCTTTTGATACGTCCAAAGATGAGTTAAGAGTGAGTTTGAAATCCCCACCGAGTACCACTGTACCTTTAACAATCTCGGACAACAGTGTAAGCACGCGTTCAAGCAGAGACAATTGATCAGTATTTGGGAGGTATACATTTATAAAAGGAAACATTTGTTCCTTCACTTTGCCTTTTACTATGAGGAAACGGCCTTCAGGGGCAGTTTTCAGCAGGGAAAGGGACCAAGGAAAAGAGCTTTTAATGAAGATGCTCTCTCCTCTAGATTTGGAGTCGGGCGACAAACTGTGGAAGCTATAGTGCAAGTGCTTATTGCGTATTGTGGGGACCTTGTCATGCCGGAAGTGGGTCTCTTGAAAAAAGGCGACATTGCACCTAGATTTCTTGAGAACATTAAATAAAATTGAGCATTTGGTGGATGAATTTAATCCCTTAACATTCAATGAAGTAAGAGTGAGTGACATTGTTCAGAATGACACTGTCGGAGTGGATATGGAAGGTGGGGGGAAGCGTGTTCCTGCTGTGAACATTAGAAAACGGAGCAGGGGGATTTAATTTTTCTAACACTACTCTTAACAATGGGCAAACACATGTGTTTTTGAAAATATACAAACTGCTTTCTGTAGCAATTTACCTCAACCAGTCACTTGCTTAGACACATACAATCATAGACTAGCTTTGTATCTTGTTTGTAATCATCTCTAATTGTTGTATGCATGCTAACTGAAAGTAATAATCAATAATTTTTTTAAATAAAATTATTGAAAAATACAGAACTTTTACCTCAATACTTTTCTGCTTATTTCCATATGCCTGTCTGACTATGCAATTTTGAGCAATTTTTTTTACTTCAATTTTTAGCTTATTTACACTAAAATAACTATGCTGATTCTAAAACTGCAGTTAGTTTTCTTCTATCACATCAGTTTTTTTATCTATCGGTATTAATGTGATTACTGTAGCCGGGATTTGTATAGGCTATTCAGTTAAACGCAAACAGTGTTGTCAGAAATTGTGCGCTGCTCTATGTAGTGAATTAGCTAAATTTATTTTTCTACTTACACACGTATTTCCTTTCTTTCAGATCATGTCTGGCTCTGCTGTTTCTCGTCGTAAGTGTCTAACCCTGATTCATTTTGTTATATTTGTGGCAGTTTCACCATTCCCAGTCAAAGGGCGAACATCAGCACATTTGTAGAGCAAGCCTATATGGCAGATTTCAAAGTTAAACTTGGTGATCAAGATAAGTCTGTGGCCCCTCATAAGGTGTGCAAACAGTGTGTCGAGGGTTTACGGATGTGGACAAAGGGAACATGTAATAAGATGCCATTTGATATACCTATGGTTTGGCGAGAGCCAGGAGATCATTTCAGTGACTGGTACTTTTGTATAGTGAAAACTTCAGGATATAACAAGAAAAAAACAAATAAAAATAACAAGAAAAATAAATGTAAGATAGAGTATCCTAGTCTACCATCGGCTATATGCCCAGTGGCTCATTCAGATCAAATCCCAGTGCCAGTTTTTTGTAACACTATCCTCTCTTGAAGAACATGATTATGGTGATGAACTAGGTGACAACAATGATGAAGAGTTTGAAATTGAAGAGGACTGTTCATAAGGGATTTGATAAGCAAGAGTTGAGTGATTTGGCATGTGATTTTGGACTATTAAAGAAGGCTTCAGAACTCCTAGCATCAAGACTGCATGAGAAAACTAACTTGAAAAAGGAACGAAGGTATCAACTTTTGAACCAGAGAAATTGCATTTCTGCAGTACTTTAGAACTGACAGTGGCTTTGTGTATTGCCATTACATACCTGGTTTAAGGGAGGAATTGGGAATTCCAATCTATAACTCAACTGAATGGCGAGCTTAAAGTGTGTCCTCCTTCACAATGGCAATATGTTGGGTCAGTCCCAATTGGCCATTTAGTTTATCTTTGTGAAGAATATGCAGACATAAAGAGAGTCATTGAGTTGTTGCAATATCACCAACACAATTGGGTCATCTGTGTTGACCTTAAAATGGTATGCTTCATTCTTGGTCAGCAACGTGGATACACCAAGTACCCCCATTATCTGTGCATGTGGGACAGCTGAGCTTGTGAGATGCATTGGGTGGAAAGGAATTGGCCTCCAAGATCTGCCCTAAAACCAGGTGATCCAAACATTTCACATGAGCCACTTGTTGATAGAAAGAATATTATATTCCCGCCTCTGCACAGGAAACTGGGTCTAATTAAGCAGGTCATTTAAACTTTGCCAACTGAAGGAGACAACAAGGAGTTTCAAGTACCTCATTTTGGCATTTTCTAGCCTGTCATTTGAAACAATAAAGACCGGTGTGTTTGATGGTTCACAGCTCATCAAAGATGAACATTTCATCAGGACAATGTCAGAAGTGGAAAAGAATGCTTGGTAAATAATTACACAGAAATTGTCCACAAACTCTTGGAGAGCTACAAAATGCTTGGTTGCAATATGAGCATCAAGGTGCATTTTCTGCATAGCCATCTTTCTAACTTCCTAGAAAACCTTGGTGCAGTCAGTGATGAGCAAGGTGAACGATTCCACCAAGATTTGAAGGTCATGAAAGGACGGTATCAGGGTAGATGGGATGTACATATGCTGTCTATTGTTGGAGCATCTGGCGGGATTGTTCTAACACTGAACACTCCAGGAAAAGCTTTAAACGTACATTTTTACCTTAACTGCTGTCATAGAGTAACAATAAATCCTTTGTTTGAACAAAAGAAACCTAAATAAACCGTACATTCAAGTTATTATTTCAATATTTTTTCATTGTATGTAAAATTTGTATGTTTTTTGACAAAAATGGAGGGTACCCTGTATCGTAAAAGCTGGATGTGATAGCAAAAAACTATCACCCAAAACATAGTAAAAATAAGTGTAAGATCTAACTCAACAGAAAATCCATTCTCCAGTGTTATTATTAATAAACTGTATTTATATAAACTGTACAATAGGACCCTGCCTAGAAGAGCTTACAATCTAAGAGATGGAGTGGTGAGTGAGCATCTGGGGTTGAGGAGGCAGAAGAAGATGGGTAGGCAAGTTTAAAAAGATGGATTTTAAGAACATGCAGACAGTGGAAGTAAGCCAAATAGGACAAGGAAATTAGTTCTACGCGTAGAGAGTGGGTGCAGCCCTAGAAAAGTCTTGGAATCAAACATGTGACCAGGTTATGAATAAGGAAGTCGTTAGTAGGTCATTGGAGGATCGAAGAGAGCGGCTAGGGTTTTTTTCTATCAGGTCGGAAAGGTAAGTGGGGAAGGATCTGTGGAGGGATTTGAAGACAAAGCACTGAAGCTTGAAAATAATGGGAATGGAAGCCCATGCAGAAGCAACAGGTTAGTGGAATATCAGGGAGGATTATGTTACAGTAGTCCAGATGAGAGATGAAAACAGCGTGAACAATGATTTTGGTGGTCTCTGGGGGACAGGTAGAAGCGTACGGAGCGTTGGAGAAGTTGTGCATGTAAAAGTGACAGAACCTGAAAATGTTCTAAATGTGAGAATGAAGTAGGAGAGCGTAATCAAAGGTGATGCCAAGACAATGTGCCTGAGGAGAGGGACAAATAACAGTGTTAATAACAATTTGAAATATGTCAGGAGATAATTTGGAATGTGGTGGTGGGGTGATAAGCTCTATTTTATCCAGGTTGAGATTCAGAAACTGCATGAAACCTTATCTAGGACTGCGGGAGACAGGGGTGGACAGATAAATTTGAGTGTCATCAGCATACAGACAGTACTATAAAGGAGGATATGAGGAGGAGGTGTACAGAAGAAAAGAGAACTGTTCCCAGGACTGACCCTTGGGCAGCATCAACAGGGAGGAAAGTATAAGGGGGATTCCTATTGAAAGAAATTTTAAATAAGTGGTCTGACAGGTCGGAAGAAACCTAAGAGAGAGCAGTGTCACTGATACCAATGGAGTTCATGATTTAGATTATAAGGGGGTGATCAACAGTGTCAAAAGCAGGGGAAAGGGCATGAGCACTCATAAGCCTACGCTTAAAAACCAAAAACCCAAGCCCAAGACTTTTAGGCTTGTGTGCATTCTTTAAACATCTCAGTGCTATCAAGCTTTTACATAAATAATTAGAATTAGCAATAACTTGACAGGCAGTGGGGATCAGGACATAGAACTAAAACGCAAGCCGGACATTCTTTCAGACTTAGAGTTATCATATAAAAATTGTATTTATTTAATAAACAAATGTCCAACACAAATACCAATGCTTGTGTGCCAGACTCCCACCTTAGGTTATTTCAACTACTGTTCAACTGTTAGTCAACCTGTGATACTGTAAGTTGATATAGTTTTTTATCTCAAACACTCTTCTAAGTCACTCTTTGATCTACAGACCTCAATAGCAATCCCTGTGGCAGACATGCCCAGGACAATCTGCAGTTCACAACCCTGGAGCCTAACTTGCCATAGACCTTTGATGACACAATCTGCCGAACTCTGGTCCAAAACAGCCCTGGGGTCTAATTCACCCCACCCTAATTTACTCCCAGCAGCCAGTCTGGTGCACACCGGCCTCTTTTTTTGGGAAATACTTCTCTTTATTGGATTTAGCTAGGTATGCTGGCATTTTCAAAAATGTCATGCAAGGCCCACCCTTCTCCCTGTACATACTAGTCAACCATCCCAAAGAGTCCTGAAAAAACATAAGCTGCACAACTGCCCAAACTATCATCTAGGCCAAACTTGAGCAGGAAAACAGAGAAACACATTATTTCTAAATAAGCTTCCTGAATATCTTACACTGTATAATACATTGTATTGCAGCTGTGATATATTAATTTTGTTGAAGCTGTAATATCGGACTGACGAATCCATTTCTGAATTGACACACACTCTGCTCAGTCAATATCATAGCAATTTGTTGATTAGAAAAATAATGTTTCCACATTTTCTTTCTTTTTTGTAGTTAGTACCTTCTTCCTTAAATGTTAACATTTTCTATATGAAGAATAACTATGCATTGAAATCACCCTGACAGTCACTGGCCACTTCACCAGTCAAAGTCTTTCAAGTACAATAGTAGCTTCGGTATTTTTTTTTATAGTTTAGTTCTTGAACACTCCACTTCAAAATTTTCTGCAATATCTTTTTAGAATCAATCATTGGTCTCAAAAGAAAAGGAACCTGCAGAAAATGAATCCCGCAAACCTTGGAAATATATAAGTATAAACGTAAGCAGTCTAATTTGATATTTTATAACTGTTTGTCTTGAAAGATGATCTACTGGGATTATGGAAATTATGTAAACCTCTGTATTGCCAGCAGAAGCCTGGTGACAGATTTTTTTATTGTACGTTATGTTCCAAGTCCAAGCACTTCTAAAGACTTTTTTATATAAAGACCATAAATAATATGAAGAAATTATCAAACTGTATCATGCACACAGTTTGGGGCAGAATTTAGCAGCAATTAGTTAGCAGTACTGCACCTGAAAATTAGGCTCTTTGCATTGACATGTTATCACTTTCAACACTAAAATCAATGAATGCTGACTGTAGCAGACTAGTAGCCTTGAGGACTGGGAGCGTTGCATATTTTCCTTTAAAAATGTTTAGCGTTAGGTAAACATAAAATTCACAAATAAAGGCAGTTCTGTAAGGAGCTTTTTAGTTCAAATGCTGTTAGGAAGCATGCTGAGAAAAGTAGAGAGATTAGAGTGACAGATGAGCCACTTTTTCTTTCACTGTCTAGTAATTGCCTGGGGTAGGCCCAGGATAAGATGGGTTCAAAGGAGAAGGAATGGTTGATGCCAGCCATCAGACTGACAACTTTTATCAGCAGGAAAAAACAGTATTGTGAGAGAATATGTGGCCCTACGATTATTATTACAACAAAAACGTATTTTGTTACTTTATCTTTTAACTGGCTATGCAGTTTTTTGTATTTATGGCTGTAGTTATGACTGTAAAGGTAAAACAATTGCCGTAATAAATAAGCAGTAAACACCTAGCAGAATCAATGATTGAAAGCAGAATGAAAACAGAGGTAGAAACCTGAAAATCAGATGCATTTTCACAATCTGAAACCAGGAAAAGTGGATTTCAGTCCTGTTTTCAAGATAAACAGCTTCCAAGGTGGATTTAACATGACTATGTAAGAGGACATCCAGGAATAAATTTTACATCCCCGGGTTGTGCCTTAAAGATTTATACAGGTTGCAGGTCACTAGTGATGAGTTAAAGTTTGTGCATGTCAGAAATCATAGTGGTTGGAAATGGAAAGGAGTATAATTATAAGTTTAGGTAAACAGCCAATCACACTTCAAGAAGCGCTTAAAGTGCATATTAAAGTCACAACTTTCTTTTTTTTTTATTTTGAGTAGATTGGGGAAGAAATGTTACTCCTATCAGGTTTTTGCTATACGGGACCCCATTACATGGGTTCTAGTCTTCCTCCAAACTAATAAAGAAAATAATTTTTACCTTCACTTCCTGTCTGCTAAAAAGTTGCCAGCAGGACAGAGTCAATTTTTCTTTAATAGCTCCTTAAATAGTAGCAAAATCTGATGTTCTAAACCAGGGGTGTCAAACTCAAATACACACAGGGCCAAAATTAAAACCTTAGACAAAGTTGCAGGCCAACCTTGAAATTTATAGAAAAAAGTTTTTCCTACTCATTAGAGATAAAACCTTTTCATATGGAAACAAGGAGGTTTTGCTTAACATTTAATCTGGAACAAGCCTATAATAGAGAAAGAGGCATAGGAATTTTTTTTTTTATTTTATTTAATGCCTCTTTTTCTATTTGTAGCTTTTTGAGTTAACTGGTAACCTTTTTGTACAGGCTAACAATAATAATACCAATTTTCTTTTATGAAAATCCAACCATTCAAGTCCATGCCTTGGAGTAGCAAGGTAAAGTACAGCTGAGGGGGAGTGCCAGAAATGCCACATGTGGCCAATGCGGGCCCGCTACTAAAATTCCTGGCATTACTTGCATCTTTAAAACAGTCTAATGCGGGACCACGCATAGGCAGAGAGCCCGCTGGTCTAAAGAAGTGAGTGATGCTGGAAATTGTAGTAGCGGCGCTATTTCAATGCAACGGCGGGCCTGCTGCAGTTCATATTTAGGATTTCTTTGGGGGTCCAAAAAAGGACATTGGGGGCTGATTTGGCCCCGGGGCCAGAGTTTGACACCCCCGTTCTAAACCTTCCTCAAAACTAAGAAAAGAAACAAAAGACTACTGGGCAGTAAGATCATCCAATTGTGGACTAAGATGTTGACAGTAGGAGGGACCAAGCCAGAGAATATATGAAAGTGAGCCTGTGACCAATCAATGCACACAAAGGGTTTTGTAAAGGGGTAGAGAGGATGTTTTACAGAACAAAAAGCTGTATTCTATAACAAATATTGCCATTTTATCTTTACCCTATTTATTAAAGTGTCAACCTTCTAAAAGATTGACATTTTTAGCAGAATCACCTCTTTTAAAAGATTGCTACTCTTAAAAGATGATGATCATTGAGCCGGTATCCCGCGGTCCGGAGTCGAGTGCGCTCGTACACTCGCCCCTTGCTGCCAGCCGGATTCCTGCCTTGATAATAAT
>NC_092858.1:60222700-60254297 GCF_032062135.1 Pyxicephalus adspersus
ACAGAAAAGAAATGAGTGATTTTAAAATATGCTTTTTTTTAGCGCACATACATGTTTTAAACATTTGAACAGCACAAACATTTTTTTTAGGGCTCAGGGTATTATGTGTGCCATTAGAAAGAATGATTTTTTAGGGGAACAGTGACTTTTTAAGCAAGCTCGCCTGTGTAAAGCTGCCGGAGATGCGCGGCTCCGGCCACGAGCTCATTCAGTTGCTGAATTGCGCGACAGCTTACGATTTCGGATCACGAATGCGCGAGCGAGCTTCCGATTTTACTTGATGAATCAGCCTCATGGTATCTGATCAATCACTAATCACAAAATAAAAATGTTTACCCTATTATAAATCTGGGATTATAAATGAAGAACACAAACAAATACTAGATTATGACGTGCAAAAAGTAAAAAAAGCACCTGCAACCATTGGGATTTTGGAGATCGCAACAGAGGCATATACATTTTAGTTCTCTCTTTCTGTTGAATTTATATTGCAGCAAAAACATAGCCAGCTTTGTAATGTAGTGGTGCTGTTTGATTTTTTTTTGGGAGTTGACCAAACTTTGGGTTTTAATTCTGGCTTCCTTAGTGCACTACTGAGCAGCTAAGGAACGAGCAGGAGATTCTAGCAACCATCTTTAGGCCAGGCAAAGTGGCAGGCATTCTATTGGATGCCTGTACCACATGGTATATGTCACCACCCAGACCCTATAAAAAGCAGAGGCACGGTTAAGCCACCATTTTAGTGAGTGATCTTTCTTAATGTTAGTCAGGGTCTGCTACTATTAGTTACTGGGTGTTAGGGTAACAGTACTTTCTTTTCTACTGCTCTAGGGACTGGAAGTTGTGTTAGGAATGGGTGGATGAAAGAAAAATCAGGGACAAAACTGGGAGATGTAGTTTTCTTTAGGCAGGTAGGTAGGCTTTGGATTGTGATTACCAAACTATTTACCATTGATTTAAAAATTGTTTAATTCAGGTTCAGTTTGATTTTGATCATTGGGGTACACCGAACCACAGAAAAGCTATAGGACCAAACAGACATGTTTAAGCAGCACTACTATCAAAACATATAGTAGGTCTTTCTAAGCTCTTAGTAAGAGAATGAAATCTAATTTTATAGATATAATTGTTGTGTTTTATAGAGCATATTAATTAGGAATACGAGCAGCTAGATAGGATGTTGACCAATTATTTTAAAGATCTTTTTTCTGCATAATAGAGCTAAAGAGAAGATCTGAAAAAAAATGTGTTAATGTACTTCTGTTCTCATCACTTGGGTTTTATATCTCCACACAAATGTTTGCAAAAGAAAGTTTTGCATTTTTGCACCCAAGTGTATGGAGATTCTAAACCCCTTGAAGGCAGTTAAATGTGAGTTAGATGGAGGTCAACTGCAAGTCAAATGCAGCAGGCAATACATTCTAAAGACTTCGAAAGCATTTCAAACTGATGTTACATTGATGTTACATTGATGCAGTTGACCTCAATTCAAAGCCCAACAGCACAGGCTCCAAAGCAGGTCAAATACAGGTCAGGCATAGTAATAGGTCCAATGGGTCTACAACTGTATACCCAGAGGAATGAACCACCTAAAAGGAAAAGAGTTACGTTGCACAATAATATATTTAGAAGTGTCTTAAAACATCACAAAGTTTGTTAAAATAAAAATTTTCTTATATCACAATACGTATAATAAAATACCAGACTGATGCCTTCAACAAAAGTCCAAAGCCTGTGATCACTAGCTATTATTTAATTATGCAGAGCTTATCTTTAGCTCTTAAGTTGAGCTCTGGCTTCCTAATTTCTGCTCCACAAAGACCACTCTATTGGGGTTTGAGCCACTCAAACACTAATCTAGAAGAACATGCAGGTGTTCTTTTTAAGTCTTGCTAGCAGTTTGACTTTTATGTACATGTGAATACAACATTCTTCTAATGTTTGAAAAGATTTTACTTACATATATGGTATGCATTTCTTCTTTGTACTTTGTACATGGTGTATGCAAAAATGTATGACAATGTATGTGTATGCCAACAGTGCAAAATGCAAGAAATTCTATGTATTTATATGCACATCATAAATAGGAGATTTTATTAAGTGTCTTAAATAATTTATGGTTTGAGAGGTTTTGTGTTCTCAAAGAGCTTATGTAATTATAGGTCTGTTATCTCAATTGAAACATTTTCATGCAGAAAAATTCACCCATTCTAGTCAAGATTAAAATGTAGCATAAGGCTTTGATTTGTGAAAAGTCTGCACTAAAATATTCTACAATTTCTTTTTTTAATGTAATCATTTTGCATGCTTGCCTTTGTGTATTTAATATACTGTATTTGATGTTGGAGTCATCTTTTTGGATTATCTGTTGTTTCGACAGACTGCCAGACTCTGTGTTAATTAGATGTATAATTATAGAATGCAATTTCCCCTTTCCTAATGTGCAGTAAGTATTTTGTTCTTAGCTATCCAACTCTATTTTGAGACAATTGGAGACAATTCCAAATGAAATATTTTTCAACTGCTATTCTGTACATAATGTTAACAGTGATTGCTGTTTGGCTGCATGGTATCATAATTAAATATATAGCATTACCCTTACATAACCAACTTTCAAAGAGCATATTTCACATAATAATATCACTAACAGATTCTTAAAAATTAGCATCAGCCTAAAGCCCATCTAAACTGTGCTGTGCTGAAAGAAGTACAGATTTACTAGATAATAATTTAGTGTAAATCATTATTAGCTGTGGTTAAGGTTGTATTCTATATTATTTCAATAATGTTAATAATGATTTTAGCAAGGCTTCTTGAACACAGTGTAACAGTGTGAAGCATATGTGTAAAGCACTGAATCTGACATTTGACAAACACTCACTGTTGTTTTAAATAATGATCATTGATTCAGCACTAGCAAATATTTTATGAGTGTTATATCTGCTGCTTTACAATACGTCTTTATGTGTCACAAACACATTTGCTAAGGTGCCACCTGCGCTTCACAAACATTAACAATATCTGTGCATGTCAAAATAACAGTAGATAAAGTAATATGGACAATTTTGGACACAGCTCATCAGAGGTGGCTATATGATCAGTAAGGAGTTCAAAAGTTACTTTTAGGTTGTTTTTTATATTTCTGATGCCCCATAGGCATAACTCTGGCAATGACCATCGGAACATGGACCATGGACAGATGGCTCACTTTCTTATCAAGCACAGTCATATTTCATAATAAATGTTGACTTAATGATTGTAAAGGGGCCCTAACCCTGAAGTAGGAGGGCAACCCTAAGCCATAACATTTCCATTACTATGCTTTAAAGTTGGAATGTGGATCTCCTTGAATGCTGTTTTTGGTTTGTGCCAAATATATCTACTGTTACTGTGGACATACATCAAAAAGTCCTGTTTTTATGCCTATATGTTCTGAGGTAAACGTTAGTCGTGCCATAATGTTCATTTAAGACACCAAAGGCTCATCAATGCACACATCCTTTGCAATTTTATTTGGTGCAAGCTCTTTATAATTGTAGTATGCACCTTGACACCAACTGTTGCAAGAGTTATCTACAGATACCACAATATAACTTTGGAGTTCCTGAAGACATAATTCATTGAACATCAGCCAGTCAGCTCTTGGCCTCAATTTTCAGTGCTTTCAATCTGTCACTTTTTTCTTTTTTTTTTATAGGGCCCCCAAGAACTCTTTTGATCTTATCATGATGACATCACACACATCAATAGCATAGGACACTAAGCGTTTTTCTAGAACACCTGCATCCAGCTATCAAGTGCCCATTATTATATTATAGTATGTTTTGTCTACCAAACCAAAAGTCATTTTTTCTGTAGTCTAAAAAGCTAAATATTTTGGTTAAGCAGTCATCTTTTACAAACCACTTTCCCTTTTCTCTGGTATGTAGCTGAGCATGTTTGCACCAACCAACCCACCATATTTTACTATACACTTGCAGATATAGCTATAAGATGTGAAACATTACACTTGCACTTTGATAATAAACATTCTGCTGCTAAAGTTATAGTGTGCTGGTAATGGTTGACAAACCTTGTTAAGGATTGCAACCTGGCAAGCCCAACATCCAATGCAGGGTGCTTACAATCTGTGTCCCGTCCTCTTTAGGGCTCACAACCCCTCCATGCTATAGTAAGACCCGGACAAGCCTGCTTCCATTGGATTTTAATTCCTGTTTATCACATTTGTCACTTTATCCTAAAAATAGCCTTTTCGGTCAATTTTAATTTGTTTTTTTCAGATTTATTTGTTTCTAAACTAATATTTTAAAAATACTTCTTGACTATTTGTAAAAAATGTGTATTACAAAACAATAGTTGTTGGGTACATTTTTATTTATTATCAATATTGTCTCAACAACAATATTGTGTTTTAACAATGTCAACATACATATATACTATTCATGAGGTCATCATAAGGGAATGCAACATATCCTTTAGCTGGCATACGTATATGGCAACATGATGTTAAGGATGATTGATGGTCAGCATTGGACATTTTTTCATTTGTTGTGGAATTTAAAACGCAGCTGCGACACCTAGGCGCCGCAATCAAGAAAGAATGGGAGCACAGAGTCTCCAGGGATACCTATGTCATGCATCATGGCTGCTCCTCAAGATGGAGCATGTGCAGAAGAAGCCCTTTCTTTAATGTGAGTAAAAGAATTGCTGATATCGCATGTGCAGTGAGATCGCCAATCTTTTTCCCCATCTACGTCACACGATCTCACACTGTGCAGGAGTGAGATTGGGTGACGTACGAAGGAAAACCCAGAAAAAGCGTGAAGAAGATGGAACTTCCTCTCTGCGCCAGGTTGAAGAAGGATACTGGGATGATGGGTCCAAACAAAGAAACCTCTCAATGAATTGATGGATCTGCGAGATTAAAGGTGTGTTTATTTTGAATTTAATTACGCTTTAAATTTGAAGATTAAAAGATGCAGTCTACAATGCATTGGTACCTAATAGCCTGCCCTTGAGTTAGGGACAAAGTCAACTGAGCCAACATTTGTATTCTAAATAGGTACTGCTCTTTAAAGTGGTGGTAAACTAGAAATAAAAAAAACTCATCAGAAGGTATAGGTTTCTGGCAGAAGAGGCATGCAACATTTTCCCCTGCTCCTGGTGGCTTTTTGCTCTTTGTTTACATTGCATGAACCATAGAGAATAGACCTACAAACCGGAGACATCATTAAATGCTGAGGAGGATTGTAGAGTCAGCAGCATAGATGATGCTTTAGGAGGGAGGTGCAGTGGCCCCTGTCCTATATGTTCAGAGATTTTCAGAGGGTCTTACAGTTTACTATACCCAGGTGTTGCTACTCAGGTATGTTTTTATTCTTCGAAAGATTTAATCAGGGAATCTCTTAACTGGATTAAACAATATCTTAAAATTCACTACCTATTCCCTATGTTTCAAAATGAAATCTAGGTAAGAGTACAACATTCATGTTTGTTTTCAGTCAAAGCAAATGTGCTTTCATCACAGTACAAGGAACTCACTGGTTAGTAATCAGGCTCACACAACAGTGACACCCTGTGTTGAAAATGTTTTATTGCACTGGAAACATCACAGATGCAAGTGAATGTGTTCATGTTGTCATGGAAACTATGCCCAGGCTTAATGAGTGCATTGTATTTTTTCACTTAAACATAAGCATAGTATTGTCACAGTCAGTAGAGAAATACATGATAACTAATAACTATAAATAGTTATGTTTATAAACAGAAACAAGCTAACTGAATAAAAATATGGATTTTAAAGTACCAGGATTTAGTGCATCCTTAAAATACATGTTTAATATACACTAAATGTGTGAATGGTTCCCCAAGGGCTCCACTCTGCAATCAATATATAGTCTAGCTACATAAAACTTGACCTAATTTACCGAACAACAAACACATATGCACAAATCCAAGATAATGAAGATCAACAATAGGAATACATTTAGCATTCATTTAAAAGCAAGAAGAATATGATTTGAATTGCTGCTTTGCCAACTATGCTATATAAATGGGATGAATAAATGCCCATATAAGAGTGCACAGATGGTGCACACAAAAAAAAGTAGAATAAAAAAGCAAATGCGTAGTACAATAAAAAGTGCTTATGTTAACAAACAGAATATGCTAATTGTACTGTTCTAAAGAGAAAGGTTCTGAAATACCAAGGAAAAGCATTCCAGACCAGGGTAGGGGGTTGGAAATCGGCCATGGATGTGATAAGCAGGCCACATGCACCACTAGAAAGTGAATAAAGTGAAAAATAAATATAAAATAGATAGCAGTGTGCAAGGACAGTAAGCCCTCTTTCCTGGTATACAAGCTTCTTCCAGTCTTAAACAAATGAGCTAGCCCAGGATGCAAATACAGAAGAAAAACCAAGGGGCAATAATCGTTGTGCAATTTATTTTCCATTACAGAGCAATACTAAATATTTTTTTGTAATTTGAATCACTAGGGGATTATTGGAAGGTAGAGTCCCTTAAAATGCTGACTTGTGACAGGCAACTGTTGATGTCTTTGACCAATGGGAAGACATTATCCAAGGTGTTCTGCTAACCAAAAAGTATACAGGATGAATACTTCTTGGCTTAAAATCAGGTTTTGCAAAGCCAAAAGCCAAAAAGGTGAAAATTGGACACTGTACTCTCTGTAGCCAATGGCTAAGAACCACCAAGGCTGTAGGAAAATCAAAAGCCCAGGTTGTGGACAAATAACAAAAGTGTGTTTGGAGTCAGTCAAAAACTGTTTAGACATATAGCTTTGTGCTGTTTTTCTTTAAATCTTTTTTTATTGTTTTTATTACCCCGTAAAATATAACACCAAAACTATAATAACATTCTATATCAGTTCCAATAAAATACAATAATCATTATGATACAGAATGACTAGATAAAGAAATCTGAAATCAAATAAAATAATATAAAAAGGGAAGGGGAGAAACAATAATGTGACAATAACATACATAAAAACAAAGTGTGAGAAAACTTGCCCATGAATCATATATATTAGTAATTTGTTTAGCAACTTCCGTAATATAACAATATGAGAACAAAACTTTTAACCATGTCGTACTTCATGTCAAGACAGACCATGTAAAATACCCCAAGCAGAATATTTCAATCAATCATAATTGTTTGTGCAGTTGTAGAAGAATCAACCTCAGTCAAAAGGCAGAGGACCTCTCCAAACATGACAGAATAGACTGCCAATGTCCTCATCTACAGTAGGTGACCTACCAGACGTACAGGAGGTGAATGTAGGATGTAATATGGACATCTAGTACCTACCATATATGAGGCATACACTGCAAGCCTGAGCACGCCAACCCGTTGTGATGATAGGACCAACAGGAGAGGGGCATAACAGGAGAACATCACCGTCCTCACAAGCTGGCTTTCCTACCTACTAGCTGGTTTCCCGCATAACCATCGCTGGGTGTATGCATGGCATGAGGTGGTGCAGACAGTTCTATGTGGTGATCATTACCCTTACAACACTCTACTAGACTGTCCTTACAGCAAGACCAAACTCTGTGGCAGTTGAATCAGAGAGATGGGGTGTTGGGTGTTAAAAGATAAAGTCGACTGTCCAACATTCTCCACAGACATACACAGCATCTTGCTGTGTCTTTTTCTTACCCCTTCCCAGGGCCATGACAGAAACAAGTAATCTAAAACTGAAAGCCAGATACACCCCACTAGGTTGTCTGACACTCTAGAGTGCACGCTGTATCTAGTGTCCCTCAAGTCCAAGTGGCCCACAATATTAGACCTAAGACTGTGGATGGAGGTGCCTCTTTACCCACACTGGAAAACCAGATGATTCAGTGGGTCATCTGACAAAAGAATTGAAGATGATGGCTATTGGGAGTTTTTTCAACTTTGTGTTTTCTGAAAACTCCTGCTTTCACTGATTTTTCAAATGAACATCAACACATCACATCAAAATGCTTCATGGAGTGGAACTATTGTTACAACTTGAAAGACATTCTCCCTTTCATAAGTACCAACCACCATTCATGGTCTGGTCAGTAGACAGTTTGATTTGAAATGCGTATACAAGAAATTAAAAATAAATAAATAAATATATAATCTTTATATATAAAAAATGGATGTATGTGTGTATGTTCCACCGTTCCACCGCTCGAAAACGCATGGAGACATTTCAACCAAACTTGCCATACATATGACTGAGACTCATGTGAGTGCACCAGTCATCCTTGTACAGCGCTGTGCTATATGTCAGAGCTTTATCTGGATGTATGTATGTATGTCATCACTAGGAAATGCATGGAGACATTCCAACCAAACTTGCTATGTTCCACCATCACTCGGAAACGCAACAACTCATTTCAACCAAACATGACATATGACTCAGACTCATGACTCATCTTTGTACAGTGCTGTGCTATATGTCAGAGCTATATTTGGATGTTTGTATGCATGTGTTATATACAGTATATAGGTGTGTGTATGTGATCACTGGGAAACGCATGGAGACATTTCAACCAAACTTGCTATGTTCTACCATCACTTGTAAATGCATCGAGACATTTAAACCAAACTTGCTAGACATATGACTCAGACACATGTGAGTGCACCGCTGAGCTTTGTACAGTGCTGTGGTATATGTCGGAGGTATATTTGCATGTATGTGTGCATGTATTGCTCAGTGACAGTGTGCCCCTTGCTTACATACTTTTTTGGACTCTTTTACAAATTTCTGGCCTGTAATAATGCCTTCGAGAAAATGTAAGGCAATTGGCCGAGTGCAATCAAATGCAAAAAAAAATTAAACAACACCGTAGACAAGAAAATCCCAAGGACAGGAATAGAAGACTTGCGACGCTGCGCAAGAGAGCTACTATATCTAGAGCTTCAGAGACAGTACAACAGCATGAGACCTGACTACAGGAAATGGGAGTAAGAGCTACTACATCTAGAGCTTCAGAGAGAGTACAACAGCGTGACACCCGAGTACAGGAAATGAGAGAAAGAGCTACTACATCTAGAGCTTCAGAGACGGTACAACAGCGTGACACCCGACTACAGGAAAAGAGAGATAGAGCTACTACATCTAGAGCTTCAGAGATGGTACAACAGCGTGACACCAGAATACAGGAAATGAGCAAAAGAGATACTACATCTAGAGTTTCAGAGACAGTACAACAGCGTGAGACCCGACTACAGGATAAGAGAGATATAGCTACTACATCTAGAGCTTCAGATACAGCTCAACATCGTGAGACACGAGTACAGGAAAAGAGAGAAAGAGCTCCTACATCTAGAGCTTCAGAGGCAGTACAACAGCTTTAGACCCGGCTACAGGATAACAGAGATAGAGCTACTACATCTAGAGCTTCAGAGACAGTACAACAGCGTGAGACCCGGCTACAGGATAACAGAGATAGAGCTACTACATCTAGAGCTTCAGAGACAGTACAACAGCATGAGACCCAAGTACATTAAAACGTTGAAAACAACACTGGAACTTATGCCATTAATTTAGGTTAATTTAATTGTATTTTAACCCCCCTAGCGTTCTAATTCTGTCTTTTTAATGCAAAAAGCATTACATTTTTTGCATGGAAATTTATTTTACATTGTAGGCCTATAATTCTTAGGCATAACTCACCGAAAATATGTCCAATATTTAATAAATTCAATAATAAACTTCAATTAAAAAAAAACACAAAAATCTGTTTAAAAAAAAATTAAAAAATACAGAAACCTGTCATATAATTGTACAGTAGCATGTAAAAAATATATAATATATTAATATATGTATTGAATCCAATACAAAATTATTTGAATTTACCGCTCCTCCCGCTCGCACCGACGCATGCACCAACGTCACCGGAAACTTCGGAGAACATCTCTGCATTCGCCGGCTGGAAATCGAAGAAAAAAGATGTGCCCCCAGGACCTGCAGGGACGCCGGGGGACGGCAACGGAACAAGGTATGTTTTTTTTTTTAATGTTTTTAGCAACCTTGAGTGTTACTCGGGATTACTGCTTCTAGCATTTAAAATCTATCCCAAGTCACACTCGGGATTACCACTAGGAGGGTTAATTGTATATTGTACTTACAGTATACTTTTAAAACCTGTAAAAAGAAACATTTCTTTGATTGAACCTTTTAGATTTATTTGATTCTTTTTCCTGTATAGTATAAGATTGCGATAAATAAATAACCGGGCAACACCAGGTAATCAGCTAGTAGTAATATATAATAGCAACAGAATTTGATAGTAAAGAGTGTGTGAAAAAAAAGGGAGAGAAATAGAACACAGGCAAATAAAACCAGTGCACCATCTTGTGGTAAAAAGGTAAAGTATAAATAATTTCCTGTTAAAGTAATAAAGCATTAATATATTGTACTAATACAACATAATAATATACTAATATATAATATGCTACAAATCATTCTGCCTCAAAACTGTTTAATGAAACTTTTCAATGTACAGTACATAAACATGTCTTTATGTTTCAGTCAATAAAACAAATATAATTTTATTTAGCACAGTACCATGAAACCAGTCAATTTTAAAAGGGACTAAAGCCCCTGGCGCTTCTTGGACGCTTCTTTCATAGTTGGAACAATTTTATCACAGAAGAATGATTCAGGCAAGCTGAGGTCCTGCGGTTTCTTTTCGAAGAAGTTCTCTCCTGCTGAAAAGAAGTTACTTGCAGTTAGGCTTGCCCTAGAGGAATGGCCTCACTTGCAGATCCCCTGCCGGGCTTTTACAGCCACTCCCAATTCCTGAGCAACTGTGGACCCACATCTCTATGAACTTCATAAGAGATCTTCCATCCTCTAATGGGTTTAACAAAATTTGGTTAGTAGTGGATAGATTCTCAAAAATGGCCCATTTTATATGTCTACCTGATCTTCCCTCTGCTCCCATCTTGGGAAAGATCCTCCTTAAAGAAGTCATTCGTCTGCACGGATTGCCATCGCACATCGTGTCGGATCAGGGAGTTCAGATAACTTCCCACTTCTGAAGAGAGTTCTTTACATGGTTCATTGTAAGAGGTACGGCCCCGAGGAACGCTCCTGGGTCCCTCAAAAGGATCTTCATGCTCCTGTTCTCTTCAAGAGCTTTCATTTAAAATTCCCTAACAAACCAGGGGGGGGGGGGGGGCGGGTAGGGACCCTAAGAGGGAGGGTACTGTCACAGTTACCCGCAGTATCAGGGGATCTGTAACCCATTCAGTGTCACCCACCTTGCACCATCTCTGCTTCTGGATCCAACTCTCAGCACACTTCCTGGTCCAGGTCATGTGATTCTCAGTCAGCTGCTTCCTTGCCTCAGAGTAATAGGGTATTCCGTCGACGCACTCCCTCTGCTGGCAGGCATATGAACAACACCTGAGGCTATCTCAGCACCAGCACTCCTCCTGCTGGTGGGGTTAGTGTCTGCAGCTCACATGACCTTAACTCATCACATGACAACCCCTTTTTAAGGAAGTGACCTTGCAACAGGAAGTTGCCTGGACAAGAAAGTCCTTGTAGGTTCTACTCCCAGTTTTTACTGCTTCAGGTCATGCGTGTTATTCCTGTATTATCCGTGTACCGACCTTTGGCTTGTTTCCTCCCTACTCTAGATTGCTGCCTGTCCTGACTGACCTTTGGCTTGTTTGACTAAGCTTTTGGATTTCCATCTGGCACTGCGTTTTGGTTCCTGCTAGTCAGCTGTCACCTGCCTTGGCGGGCACGGGGGCCGCAACCTGGCAGTAGCTAGCTGCACAACAACCTCACCACTGGAGGCTCTGGAGAAGACCAAGCTACTGCTTGGACCCTGTGCACGTCTCCACCCACTGGGTTGGTGACACAGTGGGTCCACCACTTGGCCCTGTGGAGCCGTGACAATCCTGGTGTGAAGTTGAGGTGGCACTAAGGTTTTACCTGGAGGAATATGGGATTCCTGGATGGAGGTCAAGGCTATGAGGGATGATAAACTCTGGCTCCATAGCAGTCTCGGAATCCTGTGGGTCAAAGGAGCAAGAAAAAGCGTCAGCTCTGGAGTTAGCGGCCCCAGGTTTGAAGTTAAAAATAAAATCAAACTGAGAAAAAAATAAAGACCAACGAGCCTACTGGGGGTTGAGGCGAACGATTGCAGGTACTGGAGGTTCTTATGATCAGTAAAAATATTGACCTTGTGAGGGTAACCCTCCAAAAGGTATCGCCATTCCTCCAGAGCTAGCTTGATGGCTAGGAGCTCCCTGTCCCCAATGAAGTAATTAATTTCCGCTGGGGAGAATTTCCGTGAGAAGAAGGCACGGGGGTGTTGAGCTCTGAAAGAGAATAGCTCCCAATCTGACGGAGGAGGCATCAACCTCAATGGCGAAGGGCTTGGTGACATTTGGCCTAACCAGAGCTGGGCCAGAAAGAAAAGCTTTCTTTAAGGAATGAAAAGTCTCAATAGCCTCAGAGGGCCAATTCTTAGGATCAGCATCCTTCCGGGTCAGTGCCGTGATGGGAGCTACCAGATTGGAGTAATTTCTGATAAACTGCCGGTAACAGGTTGCAAATCCCAGGAAGCGCTGAGTAGCCTTAAGACCGCAACGCAGTGGCCAGTTGGAAATAGCTGCAACCTTTTTTGGAGTTCAAACAGGCACTTCTCTGCCTTTGCATAGAGTTTGTTGTCTCTGAGCTGCTGTAGGACCAAACGAACATGCTGTCTGGCAAATCTGGAGAAGAAATCAAAATATAATCCAAATAGACTATAACACAAATGAATAAAAGGTCTTGAAACACCTCATTAACAATGTGCTGGAAAGCAGCCGGGGCATTGCAGAGAACGAAGGGCATCACAAAGTATTCATAACGCCCATCTCTGGTGTTAAATGCGTTTTTCCATTCATCCCCCTCTTTGATCCTAATTAGATTGTATGGACCTTGGGGGTCCAGTTTGGTAAAGATCTGTGCACCGCGGAGACGGTCGAAGAGCTCAGGAATAGGTGGCAGAGCGTAGCGGTTCTTTATAGTGATGGCATTCAGACCGCGGTAGTCAATACATTGCTGGAGAGTCCCATCTTTTTTCCTGGACTAAAAAAACCCTTCGCTAGGGAAAGAGGACTTACATATAAATCCCCCCTGCAGATTCTCCTTGATATACTCATACATAGCCTGCGTCTCAGAAAGACTGAGGGGTATACTCGACCTCTGGGAGGTGTGGAGGTCGTAAGATCAGTGGGGAGGTAGCTGCTTGGCCCTGCGCTTGGAAAAGACATCTTTGAAATGCATATACTGACTGACCCTTCCTTGAGAAAGGTGGCTGAAATGAAAATACTAGCTGCTTCAGAGTCAATGAAGGGCTCAAGGGCAAGTGTGGGGTTGTTGTGGTTAAGCTGGATGGCTAGGGAGGGACGCTGACTGCAAACTGTTCATGCAAATAAGAAAACAAAAGACAGAATACTTTGTCAGTACAAGTATACTGATACAGCTTTAATTACCATAAAGCAGACCTACAGTTGAAAAGAAAACATTTGCTTAAATGTTTCCTTCTGAAAACCTAATCATTTGTGTGTAACACTTTTTGTAGGTCTTTAAATATGTAGCTAAAGAGCCATATAGCATGTGGCTCCTCCCCTATTGTGACATGTGATGGCTCTTCCAATCCTGTTTTCTATTTCAGGCAGGCCTGTGTTATGTGACAGGAACATGTATGGTATGTGACATGGCCTGCCAGAATCACACAGTACTTCCTCCAGAAAAGGAACACTAATCCGGACTGCACTGCACATGTGCAGGATTTTGTTTCGTTCACTATTTATAAGTAAAGGTTCTTATGCAAAAGAAGAACAGAAGTCTACCAGTATCTATTGTGTGGATCTCTGGAGCAGGAAGTGACAATCATTACAGTGGAGATCTAAATAAGGTAGTTAGTTAGTTAGTCAGTTTGAAAAAAAGACATAAGTCCATCAATTTTAACCACTAGGGAAATAAACATATCCCAGATAAAAAACCTATAGACATTGGAAGACAAAAACAACCCTTATAAACCCCTGGTACAATTTGCTTCAACAGGGGCAAAAAATTCCTTCCTGATTCCATGAGGAAATCAGATGTTCCCTGGATCAACAGTCTCAGTTATCTTTACTTTAAAGCTTTATTACGCAGTTAAATTGTATGCTTGTGGAAAAGTATCTAGCTTTTCCCTAAAGCAGTCTATAGTACTTGATTGAAAGTTATCATACCCGGGCACAAATTAAACCACACTTCTGAACTTAGCCTAATCATGCAATGTAAAGGGCGGGCAGAATGACTGTATTGAGATACTAACCACAGATAATTTAGATAAGGTGCCACACATCCTGTTCTTATTATTAATATTATTATTATTATTATTAAACAGGATTTATATAGCGCCAACATATTACGCAGCGCTGTACATTAAATAGGGATTGCAAATGACAACAGACAGTGATACAGGAGGAGAGGACCCTGCCCCGAAGAGCTTACAATCTAGTAGGTGGGGGAATTTCACACACAAAAGGATGGGAGATATGTAGTGGTGGGAAGTATGAGGGTTTCAAATGACAGAAGAAGCCGGGTAGGCAATTTTGAAAAAATGGGTTTTGAGTGCTCTTTTAAATGAGCAGAAAGTAGGAGCAAGTCTTAGGTTTAAGTCTTTATGCAGTGTATTTAGGATTTCAAAAAATGAATCCCCAATATCTTTCTCTTTAGGGATAAATACTTCCATGTGTTGTTTTCAGTAGCCTGGTATAAAGAAGTTCTGTTCCACAGAAGTGTCAAAATGATTAATCTATTTTAAAATACAGCTGGTTCACCCTTGTGTGCAGTTTCTGTTTCATTTCTCCAATGTAGATCCCTTCGGAGAGGCATTTTATGCAAATTAACTTCTACACAACATTGGATGTTTTACAAGAGAACTTACTAAGTATAGCAGGGGTGCCCAACAGGTGGATCGCGATCTACTGGTAGATCACAAAGGCAACACAAGTAGATCGCGAAACCCTGCCTTTCAAAATAAACTCTACTGCGTACAGGAGTTATTAAGTTCAAGTTTTTATTGTTGGTAGATCTCTTCATCCCGGAGCTGAGGAAACTCCACTTCCTTCTTCCTCGGCCTCTTGGCAGGTCACCCAAACTTGCACTGCGCAGGTGCGGGATCGGGTGACATACCCCACTGAAGGGGGAAAAAAAGAGAGCTGATCTCACTGCGCATGCGTGAGAGATTGGCATCTGCCCCTTCTGGGCATGTCCAAGATTAGAGCACGCGCAGAGAGAGCACCCAGAGCCTCTCAGGATGCATGACGTTGGTATCCCAGGGGGGCTCTGCACTCCCATTAAGTCTTGATAGCCTAGGCGATTAAGACTGAAAGGGGAGGTGTTGCACCTTTTTTTAAAACATTCAGCAAACACTTGCGATCAGGTATGTTTGTTTTATTGAAGAAGACAATCGCCTGCCCCATCTTTAGGAACAACCTGCCTCATTGCGATGTCTTGTTTTAGTTTGCTGTAAGGACTACCAACACCAGATGTTGTTTGGTTGCTTTCCTCAAGTTCTAATGTGGAAGATGCGTGTTTGTCATCATTTTATACCTTTTCAATAAAAGCCTTCAAACAATCCTGTGACTTTGACAATTTTGTGAGGACTCATACTCATACTCATACTCAGCAGAGGGAACACAGGTGCAGTAAAAGCAGACATGGGGTCTAGATACACTACCTGACGATATCTATTATTTGGATTATTCTTTAAAAATGACAGCATACTCTTGTACATGGCAGTCTTCAAAGGGAAGAGAGAAATTCAGTCTTCTCCCTGTAGAAAGGAGATTCGGGTGTTGCCATGTACATCCCCAGCCCTACTCTTCTCTCAGCACACTACGGATCTCCCGCGCTTTCTAGACAGCTGGCCTCTTAGTCCCTCCTTTGACCCCTCCCCTTTTTTTCCAGCATCCGTCTGGTAATCTGACGTCATCGCTTGCCAAGCTTTAGCGAACCCACCCAGGGGTTGAAATAGCTGCCACCCGTGCAGCCAATCAGCCGCCGTTTCCCGGTTCTTTCCCTGTGTGCGTCACATGTCTCCTACAGGCTTCGATTCTATCTGACTCCGCCCATTCGCCAGTCTCCTCCAATGGGTAGCCGGAGCCTCTCTGGTGCGCGGGACGTGTAAGGTCAGGGCGCTAAGCTAGCTGGAAGTCCTTTTTGGCTCCGCCTCTTCTAGGCAGCGCTCCGGCCCGCGCTCAGTCTCGCGCCCTCTCTCTCTCTTTCCCCGTGTGTGGAGCTGAGGACATGGCGGCCGAACAGCAGCAGTTCTATCTGCTCCTCAGCAACCTGCTGAGCCCGGACAATGCCGCTAGGAAACAGGCCGAGGTGAGATGGGGGCCTGGAGGGAATGTGTGCAGCGTCCATTACGCCGGTGTGAATGTGCCCTGTCCAGGAGTGCGGCCCACGTGTGAGCGGCTGATCTTGGGCCCGGCAGCCGGCTGATCTCTGTGTGTAGCTGTGGCAGTGTAAATCTCCCTCCCCGCCACCTGTAACCCATGCCGCTAGTATTGGATGAGCCGTGCTCACATTGACCGCTGTCTGGCGATGTAATCCTGTCCTGCCATACCGCTCCGTGTACTGCTGTCATCCTGCGGCCATCACTGCTAGGGTGCTGCCGTGTACTTACCTCATAGACTGCCATGTACTTACCTCATAGACTTCCCTAGCTGCCTCACATCACACAGTGGCTCCTGCTTGCCTTTTCCATCAGCGAATTAGCAGCATTTGAAGTCTGTAAAGCCTCAACTTTTGTGTTGAGTTTGGTGGGGAGTGAATAAATCCTCCTATGGGGTGTTTTATGTTTTCTGCCCTTCCATGAGACTCCACAAGAAGTGACAGGAAATCCCTCCAAATCTGGGGACATGTCACCCCTGACAGCTGTCACCAGGGCACCTGTCACTGATTTCCTCTCACCTCTGGTTACCATGGCAATGCAGATCAATTGGATTTCCATTTACTTTCTGGTTGGTACAAGCAGAGGCTGAATCTCCCCATCAGGGACAAATAAAGCGTACCTAAACTCAGATTTCACTTTACATTGAAAGGGTAGACAACCCCTTTTTGTGTAAAGTAAAAATTCTATTTATGTTTTTTAAAAAAAAAGTATAGCTCCGTGCCTTAATTCTCCCATCCATTCCCCTAATGGATGGGAGCTCAAGGCCTCCCGGGAGGCTCTTGGGTGCTTCTTCTGCAAGGTGCCTTTTTGTGAAAAATGAAACATTTGCTGATCTCACGCAATGATGTGCAGTGAGATCGGCAGGTTTTTTTCCAACCTAAGTCACCCGATCTTGTGCCTGGGTTGGGTGACGTAGGATGAAGAACCAGGAAGATGAGGCAAAGATGGCTCGGGGACAGATGCCCTGACGACGGGACCTGATGGAAGACACACCCGGAGGGATCAGACTGCTCAGTGGGTTTGAAGGTAAGTATATATTTTTTTGTTTTAAGCACTTTTCAGTTTAGTTCTTCAAGTTCCTGATGGGATTTGGGCTTCTTTACTCCATCCAAAACAAAAACATTTAAGCATCACAAATTGTCGGAAAGCGTTAAATGGTGGGACATCCTAACTCAAATCAGAGCTTACCCTTCCTCTAAGTTCTTTGTAGGTTCATTGGGGACAAAAAAAGTTTATCATTATTGTAATTTAAAATTCCTCTTAACTTCCCATGCTTCATAGAATGTACATAGCTCTGCTTGGGCATTAAGGCTTTAAAGTAAAGATAACACAGACCAGAGAACCGATCCAGGGAACATCTGATTGCCTCATGGAATCAGGAAGGAATTTTTTTCGCCTGTTGGAGCAAATTTAACCAGGGTTTGTTTTTTCCTTTCTCTGGATCAACTATTTCCATAGGGTTTTATATCTGGGATATGTTTATTTCCCTAGTGGTTGAACTTGATGGACTTGTGCCTTTTTTTTTCAGCCTGATTTACTATAGTATATTATACAGGATGTTTGGAAATTAGGCTGACCCCTTTTGCCCCCTCCTATTGAGGCTGGAAGCGATGAGGAATACAGACAGTAATAAAATACCTTTAGTAAAGGTACGTACATACATACACCAGATAATCCAGCCTCTGTACAGTGCTCCATTCATGTTTAGCAATCCGCCATGGAAGATCTCTAAACAACTGGGGGGAGCTGCTGTGATTTCCTATGGGGGAGGAAGCAGAATTGTGCCTTCCCTCCCCCCACAAGGCTGCTAGAATGTTAATATTTATTGCTGGGACCTCAGGATGTCAGTGGGAGGAGAACAATCAGTTTGATCTGAGGTTCTGTAAACCCCCTAACCCACACGTCAGCTTTTCAAAATTTTATATATATAAAATTAGGTTAATTGGCTTCCCCCAAAAAATTGACCATAGATTGTTTTAAAGATTAACATACAGACATTAATTTATGACTGGTAGGGACATTAGATTGTGAGCCCCTTTGGGGGACAGCTAGTGACATGACTATGGACTTTGCACAGCAAAATATGTGGGTGCTATATAAATACTGTATAATAAAATATATTTATATAATGTGTGTGTGTTTTATGCCCCTTTGTATTTCCTAGTAGAACAAATATGTACACCTTTACTTTATGACAGAGATCTTGTTATTGTGAACTATATTGCTGTTGATGTTTTAGAGATGACCCATACAACAAACAGCTGTCCTTATTGTTCCTCTGCCGCTTGTCATAGTTCAAAGTCCCAGTGGATCAGAAAAGTTCACATTTTGAACATATGGTCATAATCCACATTTGACCAGTTTGCATTATTGTGATAAAAAACCTTTGCAGCTCATTGTTTCTGAGTATATTTAGTGACAAATGTGCTGCCTGAAGGTCCTTAACATTTTACTATCCTCAGCTAAAACGTTTTTTTTTTTCAGTTAGAAAAGTTCTTTGTTAGATCTAAAGTGACCTAATCCTTCCTCAGCAGGGTACATTGTGGGGTTTGGAGGGGAATCCTTGGTTGAATGGATCTGCATTCCAGTGTTCGTTGTATGAAGTTGTGATTGGCTGTTTGATTTATCGGTGACATCATTGCACAGCACAGTTCAGCACTTTCTTTTTTTGTGGCAGTGGAGAACAAAGACCTAGCATTGCCATCATTTTATTATTTGGCTTTTGTTCATTGTCTGTGATGGCTAGCTGTACTTGTCTAATACTATCAAAGTTACTATCACTCATGATTTCATGCTTGACTGGTTGTAATAGATGTATAGTTTAATTCTTAAGCATTGAAGCAAAATTTACTAGTGACTTGGATGGCATAGATCTATACGATGGGTTTGATTAATTAAATGCATTGGCTTGGTGCAATTTTTTTTTTTAACATAAAATTACATTTTATGAACAGTTTCTTGGTATAAAGAGTTTATTGGTTTTGAATATATTCTTTTTATGTTATAGGAAGCCTATGACAGCATCCCTGGCCCGTCTAAGATTACTTTCCTTTTACAAGCAATAAGAAATGCCGGTGCTGCTGAAGAGGTATGTATTGTCATTACAAAATCTACTAGGCCAAATACACCAAACCATGAATGTGAATCATCTACTGACAATGATGCATTATAATAAAAACCGTAAGCAAACTGCTAAACATTTTGAGCATCCTGTATTATGATTTGTTATACTTGGCAAGGGATTTGTAATTCTGTGCAGCTAATCTTATGATATACATATACATGTTGGTGATTGCACAACTGGATGACGCATATAGCCACTAGGTCCTAGTTAAGAAATTCAGCTTCCCATATCATCTCCCCATCTCCAGCCCGTTTATGGTGTATTTTGATTTGGTTTCATCACCTTCTTCTGGTGAGCAGGGAGCTAGCCTAGGAAGGAAGAAACTAGAAAAGCTTTTAGCTTGGTTTCTACTTTTTCTTTTCTTTCGGTTTTCTAGTCCACTGTATACATACATTACATACACATCCTATAGCTATATGTTTTTATAAACTTTTTTCATTAATGGCCCTTGCATAAAATTTCTTCACCTCTTGGAAATCAGCTGTCAAACTGTGAATTCTTGTGGGCAGCCTATGTCTGCCTTATCATGCATAAGTAGTCAGTTGGGAGTGTGTGTGTCAAGATGACTACATTTGGGCTCTAGGTTGACCCCGCAAAGCAGTGTAGCCCCCCTATATATGGAATTTTCCTGGGGAAATTGTTAAACAGCATATTGTACAGTATTGACAAACCTAAGAAGAGAAAAACACTCCACATGTAAAGGCAAGTAAGTGATAACCCTTTAAGTCAAGCAGTTGTCTGTTCAGACACATGACATTTCAGAATCTTTTACCTATTTTCCTGCTTTATTTAACTTTTTATTTACCCTATAGACAAGGCAGATGGCAGCTGTCCTACTGCGACGTCTCTTATCATCTTCGTTTGAAGAAGTTTATCCTTCTTTACCCACTGATGTTCAGAACGCTATAAAAAGTGAATTACTGGTTGTTATTCAGCTTGAGTCTCAGTCCACTATGAGGAAGAAGATCTGTGACATTGTTGCAGAACTGGCTAGGAATTTAATTGGTAAGTGGTTCTACAATGGACATCCATATGAAAGTGATGCTTGCGAAAAACATTGTGTATTGCCATGCATGTCATAGAGACTTATGACCTGTATTGGGTTTTAATGTGTTGCTTATAGACAATTTGTGGTACTGTTGTTTCAATATCCTGGTTCAGTTGTCTACATATAAAGATATGGTACAGGTTGACAATCGAAAATCCGGCTATCGATCATCCGGATCCTTCAGTTTCCCGGCATGAATTTTTGGATTGCATTTTCAATACTGGGATTGCAGTAGACTGTTTGGCCACTGATGTTTTCATGGCACTGCTAAACTAAATAAACTTTGAGAAGTCCCTGCTCCCTGGAACTGTGTCAGATGTCCACAGTGCTGCGAGAGGAAGGCTGGCCTGTGTGTGGAGGTAAGTATATATATATATATATATAAACCCCCCCGTAATTTTCAAAAATTCGGTGCACCTCAGGTCCAGAGGTTGCCGGATTTTTGATTGTCAACCTGTATTACATATTTGTTATCCATTTATGTGAATTACTATTTAACTTTAATCTGGGTTATTTTTATTTTTATTTTTTTTTTGGTCACATTAAAATGTAAAAATATATTTTTTCTTTCCTTTGTGTGGCAGTAAATATTTGGCTCTATCTGTTATGGAAAAAATTGTAATAACATGTTTAACACAATGGCTATGTCCTCTTGGTAACAAAATGAGTGTATTTCTAAACTTTTTTGTTACCATTTGAAACTAGTAGGAAGCAATTTTGTATTTCAGAACTTACTTGGTTATTAGAAGGAACTGTTATTGGCATGCCTATATCTGTCTTGTATAGTATTGATCTGTCTTTGTTTAATCAGATGATGATGGCAATAATCAGTGGCCAGAAGCGCTGAAGTTTTTATTTGATTCTGTGAGCTCTCAAGATGTTGGACTACGTGAGTCAGCTCTTCATATCTTCTGGTATGGTACATTTGCACTCCTTTAATAGAATAACTAAAGTTAAAAAAGAAACTTGAAACTCTAATTTTCGAATAAAGTAGTAGGTTCCATGATTCCATTTATCGCATCAAATTTTATATGTAAACTAACTTTTAGATTGTTGTTATAACCTAGGTGTGGAAAAATGTACTGAAACTACAATTTTTATACGTTATAAACAAAATCCATTTGTTAAAATTACAGAGAACTTTTTTTTTCCTTATAAGGTCAAGGAAAAAGAAATTCTAGATCCAAAACATTTTTGTTGTAAAATGTAACGTTTTGTTTTTCAGGAACTTTCCTGGTATTTTTGGAAATCAGCAACAACATTACTTAGAAGTAATTAAGAGAATGCTTGTCCAATGTATGCAAGACCAGACCCAACCACAGGTATTTATTCATATTATGCAACAGATTTGAAATGTGCAGTTTGTAGGTTATCCAGCTAATATAATAATATTAAATAGGTAACTTTAAATACCTTTTTAAAGGTTTTTATTAGTAACTCTTGTGATAACTATAATGGGGCTTTTGAGGTGGCTGCTGGGCTACGTGCTCTCTGCTGTATAAGGGGCTGTCATTGGGACAGACGGTCCCATCAGAGGGGAAATCTTACCAATGGGGACACCAGTAAAGACCATAACAAAACCTAACTAGTTCCAACCCTTCACCATTCTGACCAAAGTTTTTTCTATAGAGTTGGGTTTAAATATGAAGATATGTACAGTTGATATGAGCTTTTCATATTCTAAATGTTTATTCAAGAACTGTTAGATCATGCATATATGGTTGATTTTAATTGTCTATAGCCTTCCTGCCTTGTCCGGATAAAAATAAGAGACTGCGCGCTTATGATTGATTAATCACTCACTAATCTACATACCCATTGGTGTAATAAAACAGAAATAGTGGCTCCTTCTTTTCTTTTCTTGCAGGTACCATTTGTTATGTGATGTCATATTTACTGGTCTTCTGTATAACCTTGACTGGCCTTGTCACATTAGGGCACAATTGTTTAAAGGAAGTGAGTCCTTGTTATATTTTGTTTTAACTTTTTTTTTTTTTTTCTCTTCAATTTGTAGATCAGGACACTCTCTGCCAGAGCAGCTGCTGCATTTGTTCTGGCCAATGAACACAATGTTCCATTACTGAAACACTTTGCAGACTTGTTACCAGGTATCCTGCAGGTAAGATCCAAAAGTCAGTGTTTTTGACCCTCATTGTGCTTGTCTTCGAAGTTATTTACTATTCATGTAAGTGCTTCTTTTTTTTTTCTCTCCTTTCAAAGTGAATTGGCATACATTTTCTACACACAGTTTTATTGTGGGTGCATTTTAGGCTCTAAAGCACAAATCTAATAGAATACAACCTACAAATTCACCTTCTTCCACAGTAGCCCCAGGCAGGAGGTGAACATGTCATTGTTCATCTCTTTATTACATGAGTGTTGATATTAGTTCACACAAGAAAGATGAGAATGTGAAAAGGATATGATTTTTATGGCAAGATCAACATTTTTTTTTTCATGTTTCAGACTAACAAAGCTACCACATATAAGAGGCTGTAATATGACACTTTTGTTCTTTGATTTTTTTTTATCTTTTTAAGCAAAGACAATTTAAAGTTTGCATAAACGAGCAAACTTTTTTTTGCAATATCTATAGCCGTCTGATTGAGGGAAACTTGGTGTTCATAGTTCCCCTCCAGCCCTTAAACATGAAGGAACCTACATTTTTACCTTTTACTTTGTCTTGTTTTACTTCAGGTACAAGGTTTATATATACCTGGTATATGTTAGCTTACACTGTTTCTTCAATAAAAAATTATTGGATATTTTCTACAAAACCTATACCTGAGCTATATGCTAAAAGTGTATATTTCTTCAATTCACTATTTTTGTTGTCCCAAAGGTTTGTATAGGTCTCATTTTTTATTTATTTTTTAAAATGTTGGGTTTCCTGTTTCAGGTTAGCTTCCCCCTCGGGTTGAAAAATAATTCTGGGCAGAACACTGCATATTCTTTTTAAAATTCCTAATTTATTTGTCTAGCTTAACTTACAAAAACATAATATAATTGTATTTGTTACCATCCTTTATTTTTGCTCTACCATTTTTCATATTGGTTTTTTGTTTTGTTTTTTTGTTTTTTAGGCTGTGAATGAATCTTGTTATCACAGTGATGATTCTGTTCTGAAGTCACTTGTAGAAATTGCAGATACAGTCCCTAAATATTTGAGACCCCACTTGGAAGCAACTTTGCAGCTGAGCTTAAAGGTAGTAATATAGTTACATTTTTTTTTTTTTTTCCCCACTTTGAAATACATAAATTGTAATACTGTTTTTTTTTCTTTTACATAGCTTTGTGCTGACACCAATTTAAACAACATGCAAAGACAGCTGGCTCTTGAGGTTATTGTCACCCTCTCAGAAACAGCTGCCGCCATGCTGAGGAAACATACTAGTATTGTTGCTCAAGCAAGTACGTAGATGTTGAATGTTGATATGTTCATGTAAATGCTAACAGAACAGAGAAGCCTTTGCTGTTGGAATTATGTGTGCTTTGTCTTGGTCTATATTAGTGTTTCACTAATGAAATGTTTAACTTGTAGTTCCCCAGATGCTAACAATGATGGTAGACTTAGAAGATGATGAAGAATGGTCAAATGCAGATGAGTTGGAAGATGACGATTTTGATAGGTACTTACGTAAATTGTATGCAAATTTACATTTGTGAAGCTTTTTAATTCTAAAACTTTGGCTTTCTTCTTTTTTTTCCACCTCAACTTTGTAATAATGTCCTGTATGGAACAATGCAAAAGTTTTCCCACAAATAAGGTTAAATATCATGTAAAGAATTTTTGTACATATACAGCAGGTTACTTAGAGGCAGTCCTTTCCTCTGTAGACACATCACTACTCCAGAGGCCTAGCGGAAGACCTCTGTGTGTTTCAACAACATGCTCATTAAAGCAGCAGTGGGCACCCACTCTTTCCAGTGCTTTGTCTTGGACAAATGTCTGGCAGATTTGACTTTTTTGTGTGTGCGCACTTTATTTTATATTCTTTGATTTGTTTTTTTTTTTTTGTTTTTTTCAGCAATGCTGTAGCAGGTGAAAGTGCCTTGGACAGAATGGCTTGTGGTTTGGGTGGAAAAATTGTTCTTCCTATGATCAAGGAACATATCATGCAAATGCTGCAAAACTGTAAGTAGTTTTACGTATATGATGTGATTTGATATGTAGTCATCTTAGGGCTCTATTTATAAAATGGGGAATCAAACATTTCCTTTGGAATCTTTCAGGTCCATGTGTTTCATTGGCACTAATTGATTCCCACCAGGGAATGTTTGAGGGGATGTCAAAACCCCTGTTTAATAAATAGAGCCCTTGAATTGTTACTTCATCCCTAGTAATACTATATATTGCTTTAAAAGGCAAATAATTAGAATTATACTGGAGAAGGTATTACTAGGACATTCTGAAATGTCCACAAACCTTAACCTGAAATTAATACACAATCCTATCCACAGTGTTGCTGGCTGCAGCAACTAAATACTGGTTAGAACAAATCGGCTGTTACTTAGCAGCACCTTAACTGTTGGCGTTCTGTCTATAATTTAAAATCTTCAAAGAATCCACTTTTTAGAGTGCTTCACCCTATTATAAGTGCACTTCAAAAGGGAATATGTAAGCTGACAATGCTGACTCCCCCTTCTGTAAAGCTAGCTAAATGATAATCATTCTGATGTTTTGGCTTTTATTTATTGAATCTCCTAACTGGAGCACATAGTTGAGTAATGTAGTTTTGCTTCAGTTCAATGTCTTGGTCTATACTAAACCCAAAATTCTCATAACATTTTTTTTTTCCACAAGTACTAATTTCTGTGCTTGTGTTACCTTGTTCGTACGTTATATTAGCCAAAACCTTTACTATTCTATATGTATAAACCATGTAAATGCAGAGAACTTGTTTATACATTTTCCATGGATGTTTGAAAAGACCTGTTATTTAATTCATTTGGTTTTTTTACAGCAAACTGGAAGTACAGACATGCTGGTCTTATGGCATTATCAGCCATTGGAGAGGGCTGTCACCAGCAAATGGAGAGCATCCTTAATGAGATGGTCAACTTTGTTTTACTCTTTCTTCAAGACCCTGTAAGTATCATATATTGTTTAGTTATTAAAAGGCCAAATTAATAAACCGTATTTATATAGTGCCAACATATAACGCTGCGCTGTACATTAAATAGAGGTTGCAAATGACAGACAGATACAATGACACAGGAGGAAGAAAGAATTCCACCCAAAAGAGCTTACTATCAAAAAGTTGGGGGGAGGGAGTAGCAAACAACAAGAGGGGGTGGTATGGAAAGGTGGGAAGTATTGTGAGGGTTTGAGACAGAAGATGATGGGTAGGCAAGTCTGAAGAGATTGATTTAAGGTAATGGAGCATGCTGAACAGGACAAGGAAGAGCATTCCAGAGAGTTAGGGCAGCTCTGGAATAGTCTTGCAGCTGTGCATGTGATGGGGTTATGAGTCATTAGTAGGTCATTGGAAGAGCAAAGCGATCGGCTAGGGGTGTATTTTTGTATCGGGTCAGAAAGGTTAAGTGGAGAACTGTGGAGGGATTTTAAGGCAAAGCACATGAGCTTGAATTTGATTCTGAAATGACATGGCAGACAGTGTAGAGAACTGCAAAAAGAGTATATTCGATGAATATTGTTTACCATTCATCCAACCGTTTGTTATTTTGGGTAAAATCCACATATTTACACGTTATAACTTTTTTTTTTTTTTTTTCAGCATCCTCGAGTACGGTATGCTGCTTGTAATGCAATTGGTCAGATGGCAACGGACTTTGCCCCATCTTTCCAGAAGAAGTTTCATGAAAAGGTTCGAAAAAACTTTCTGCTGTTGTATTAATTGTAAAAGCCAAGTAAAATATATAGTAGGCCTTTCCTTCAAAAGGCGTCAAATGTAGTAAGAATATAAATGTGCCCAGTAAAAAAAAACTACACGTAATAAAAAAAAAAAAAAACATCAATTTGTGTTGTGGAACCAGTGATTGTACAATATTGGACAACAAAAGTAAGAAACTTGAAAGATGAGAAACTGTATATATTAACATATTCTGCCATGTACCCAGTTTCAATCAATAATTTACGGTGCATACTGTGTTTGTTTGTTTTTTTTGTTTGTTTTTTTAAGGTGATTGCAAGTCTTCTGCAGACAATGGAGAACCAAGCTAACCCACGCGTCCAGGCCCATGCTGCTGCTGCTCTTATCAACTTTACTGAAGACTGTCCCAAATCATTACTTGTTCCTTATCTGGATAATCTGGTTAAACACTTGCATTCCACTATGGTTGTCAAACTGCAGGAGGTATGATTCAGCCATTGATAAGATATGTACATATTTAATGCTTTCATTTTCTGCATTACTAACACAAGTTTATATTTAAATTAAAACTAATCTCTGGTGGCTTTTATCATAAGATACAAGTGCTCCTTATGGCACACTTAAAGTGCAACTAAACCCATCTTTATTGGTAAGGCTGGGATGACATAACTTTTAAGCAGGTGCATGAGTTTATTCAGTCTCGGCGCCCTCAGCAGCAGTTTTGACAGATGAAAAGTGATCAGGCAGGTGATAATACTTATTTTAGAAGGAACATCACCTGTACCTGCAATTAAGACCTGATGTCAACTTTTTAATTTTTCAATTCCACTTTAACTGCAACATCTCCCCCCTCCATCAAGTAGACTGCTGTAATTATCCTTACTGCCAATGACTTTCACATCTGGTACCAGGTTAACCTTGATTTGATTGGCCTGGCGAGGATGATTTCATGCCCACATGTGCATGGGAGTCAATTCATCCCATCACCAATAAGAAAATAAAACCTAACTTGCCAGCAGAAAAGCAGCTTTTACTAAAGAAAGACCTTTTCCCCCTCCCATATTCACACTGCGTTTATGCTGATCTAAAACAAGTATGCAAATAAACTGCTTTCTGCAACGTTCCTGATTCGCATATTGGTTTCTAGTCAGTGGGCAGGAAAAAAGCCTGGTTGCTGATAAATTCTGTGTTATTTTTATCAACTTCAGCCACAAAATTTTGTTTTTCATTTGTTTTGAACTAAGTAGAGAAGGGTTAGAATTTTTTGGAGTTAAAACTGACAATGTTTTTTCGTGGTCTGACTTCCAGTCCTGTTGACAAGTACAGTGTTTTGTGTTTTTTTGAGTGTCAAATTGAAAGTAAGGGAGATTGCTTCAATGAGGATAACATAAATTAGAACATTACGCAAAGGGCTTGGTTGTTTACATTCTCAGTTTATGGGTTTTTTTCATAAATGCACTATTTTTGTATTCCAGCTAATTCAAAAGGGAACAAAGCTGGTTCTGGAACAAGTTGTTACTTCAATAGCCTCTGTTGCAGACACTGCAGAAGAAAAATTTGTCCCCTACTATGATTTGTTTATGCCGTCTTTGAAACATATTGTGGAAAATGCTGTTCAGAAAGAGCTTCGGCTTCTCCGGGGGAAGACTATTGAGTGCATTAGTCTTATTGGGCTGGCTGTAGGTAAAGAAAAGGTAAGTCTTCATTGTAGTGCCCTTACAACATTCATTTTAATGACAGCTTCTAAAGTACAACTGTTAGTGTTGGAGGTAAATTTTCAAGGAAACAAAGCAAAATTAGTGGTTGTGTGTGGTTAGGTACCTTCATTTAATTTTGTTGACTTGGACAAAAGTGAATTTTTCACTTTACCTTTTTTCATTCTTTTAGTTTATGCAAGATGCATCGGATGTGATGCAGCTTCTGCTAAAAACCCAGACTGACTTCAGTGAATTGGAAGATGATGATCCTCAGGTGTGTTCATAAAATATATTTAAAAAGATAATTTGACAACACATGCTTTAATTGGTGATATCTTTTGTGTTTTATTTATACAGACTTATTGTAAAATTATAAAAATGACACCGGTTTCTGCAGTATGTCTTATTTCTATTCATTTAACTTTTGTCTTTCAAGATTTCATACATGATCTCTGCTTGGGCTCGTATGTGTAAGATTCTTGGGAAGGAATTCCAGCAATACCTCCCTGTGGTCATGGGTCCTCTGATGAAAACTGCATCAATTAAACCTGAGGTTGCTCTTCTAGACAGTGAGTTGGGATTCCGTTACCACCTTTAATCGAGTTGATCTCTGTGCATGAGTATGGACTTAAAAACATGGCCACACCTGTATGTAAAATGCTTTTTTGTTTATTCTAGTACTGTCATTTTGTGCTACCTTGGTAGGAGTATAGATGTTTGCTAAACACTAATCTGTGTCTTCTGCTTGCATTTATTAAGCTGCTGTTTTTGCATAATTTTCAATGCTACAGTTCGGGTTTAGCCCACAAAGCAGAAAGGTCATATATACTTCAACAATTTGAGGGACACGTTAGTCTGCCATCAGGTTATGCTGCCAATTTAAGGAGCATAATTGTTTCCAACAACCAGCATTCCTTGTTGGCCAAAAGCATGGAACTACACCATTTGATCAGTTGACAACTCTTTTCTAATTCCTTTGTGGAACTACACCATTTGATCAGCATGGAACTACAGCATGGAACTACACCATTTGATCAGTTGACAACTCTTTTCTAATTCCTTTGTTTACCTCAAATGGTTTAACCACAGACATCATCAGTTCAGTTGATTGCCATGATTCAGGATTTTTTATTCTGCCATTCATCCTAGAGAGCCTTTTTATGTTGCTGTTGTGCCAGATGGAACAACTTCTTCGGTCCATTCCTCTGCTGTATGATTAAAGTGGCCTGGTCACCTCAAGCAAGGATATCCCTGCCAGATTTAATGATTCAGGAGCTGCCTACAGGGTGGCATTGTGTACTCCTATTAATACAGGACTTCCTCCCTGGTCTCATCCTCTGTCCTGCCAGAAGAAGTTTGTATTAGTCATGTGGAACTAAACAGACCACCTCAGTTATTTAATCATGGACTTTGACCAAAAAAAAGTTTGGTTTTGAGAGTTTACTGTAAAATCCTTTTTTATTCCTGAAGTAATGTTCTGATCTTTTATATTTTATCACTCACTTGTTACTACTTGCTATGAAACTGAGGCATGTTGGTAGAAGGAGGGAGTTCCTTTGGCTGGCCTACTGGGTTCTGCTAAGGTCTAATTTTTCAGAACCATGACAGTAACCCAAATGCTCAGTATCTTTTTTGCCTGTAAGAAAGGGATTTTCTGGAAAGCCTTTAAAAAAGTTTTTTAATGGCGTAGGTCTACATTTAGAAATAATGTTGAAAAAGATGCAATGCTTCTGTGTGTACATGCACAAATTTTTTTTTTTTTTTTCCCCCCAACACAGCTCAGGACATGGAAAGCATGGGTGAGGACGATGGATGGGAATTTGTTAACTTGGGAGATCAGCAGAGTTTTGGAATTAAAACGGCTGGACTTGAAGAAAAAGCAACTGCATGTCAGATGTTGGTGGGTATTACCATTTTTAATTTTTTTGTAGGAAACTAGCCCACAAAGAAAAGCATTTTGAAAATGTTCATTATTTCAATGAATAAGTTTCTGTCCTTTAGTATCCACATTGTTAGTTAAAACTTGTTTACATTGTCTAATCTTGTTTTTAATGTCATAAGTTTACCCTAACTTTTTTTTATTTTTTGTTAGGTTTGCTATGCTAAAGAACTGAAGGAAGGCTTTGTAGAATACACAGAGCAAGTTGTAAAGCTGATGGTCCCATTGCTTAAATTTTACTTTCATGATGATATCCTTTTTTATTGCATTTTGTCTTTATACTGTAATACAACTACTGTTTATATTGTTTATTTATACTTCTAGCAGAATAGGAGAAAATAAATGTGGCCTTTTTTTCAATGCTTTAAGGTGTTCCTGTTTTAAAATGTTTCTAATTGTTACCAAGAACAGCTGCTAACCAAATGGCTGTACTGAATAGAGGCCTATAATGTATGTGATAATTGTTCCCTATGTGGTTATGACATATAGGTGAACCTAAATTGCACATTTACCCCAACCCTTTTGCCCATTCTATTAAAAAAAAAAAAAAATGGCATAAATCATTATTATTATATTATATAATATATTATATAATATAATATTAAATATATTATATATTATTATCTAGCGCCAACATATTAGGCAGCACTGTACAATAAATAGGGGTTACTAATGACAGACGAATACAGACAGTGTGACACAGGAGAGGACCTTACCCCAATGAGCTTACAATCTAGGATATTGTAATTTATCAAGGGTACCTGTCAATGTCAGTATGTATTAGAAATCTCCATCGCAGTGAAAAAAAATCCCCATGGTGAATTACTGTGACAAACTTACAAACCGAAGTGCTGTTAATAGCCAGCAGAGCAGTTTAAATTCCAGCTTCACTGTAGACTTAAGCCAGTACTTGAACAGTACTCCAGTGTCAGTACTCAACACTTCCTGGCCATGTCAGAGCCTATAGTGTCTCATTGGAATCCCACCCATTATGTTTTGTCATTTAGTCAAGTTCCCGGGAGTGGTGTGTTTTATTCATGCTCGTAAAATATTTAATTGTAATGCAAACAAACATTTTCTGGATTGTTTTTATCCATAACTGTTCTACGTGTCAGAGTTGCTGCTGCAGAGTCTATGCCATTGCTGTTGGAATGTGCCAGGGTTCGTGGCCCTGACTATCTGACACAGATGTGGCACTTCATGTGTGATGCTCTGATTAAAGGAATAGGAACAGAGCCAGATTCAGATGTGCTATCAGAGATTATGCACGCTTTTGCTAAGGTGAGTCAGTTTTACAAAGGTTTTTTGTTTGCTCTAATGGTGGGCAATAGGCCTGGTTAGCAATTAATTTTAGAGACAGAGTTGTTTTGTTTAAACCTTACCTTGCTGCATAGACAATAAATTTGTCAGTAGTTCACTAAGTAGTAAACCATAGAAGGGAATGGTGGTCCCAAATCGTAACCCTTTTCCTTAACCACCTGAGCGATAACCCC
>NC_092858.1:60254953-60271121 GCF_032062135.1 Pyxicephalus adspersus
AAACATTTTTTATATTCATGATATCTACTAGAACCCTGTTCGCACATATTTCTGTAAGTTACAGGTCTACAATTTAAAAAACAAAATTTCATGAAAAACAGTGCAACGCTTTTGGAACAGAAATCTAGACCTCAGTGTAACGCCCAGGTGGTTAAAAGTAGACTTTGTTTACATACAGCTGTGGCTATTTGTTTACTTTGTCACTTTATTATTTTACATATCACTATGACAATGTTTAGCAAGTGTTTGTCTTGAAAATGAGCATTTTCTTTTCTTTTGGGCAGTGCATTGAGGTTATGGGAGATGGATGTTTAAATAACGAACACCTTGAAGAGCTTGGAGGAATTCTCAAAAGCAAATTAGAAGAGCACTTTAAAAATCAAGAATTAAGACAAGGTAAAAACGGGGCAACAGCTTTGTTTTAATATAACACATTTTTTTTAATTCAGTTTCTAATACACACTGAAGATGTATTAAGATTCACTTGAATGGTGCTTACTTTTTAGTATAAAAAAAATCCATGCACATACAATGTTAACAATATTGGTAATCATAACTCAGGAACTGTACGTGTTTGGGAAAACAGAAAACAGATCTGAAATCTGCTCTAAAAGTGTGCTGTGGTTTTCTGATGATTATCAAAACTAATTTTTTGTTGATCTGTGTAATATTATCTTGGTATAATTGAGTTTGTGACTCCCTTCGACCATGTAGTAGCTCTGGCGCCATTTGATTGGCGCAGTGCTGTTACAAGGGTGAAGTAGAAGGGTGAGATATGCTGCTGGGAAGAAAGGTGGCTAAAAAAGACCCTTTACTTCGTACACAAATACAGCCTTTTACAGTATGCCATTTTGAACAAAAATGTCCTCAAAAGCACTGTTCATTTTGTAATTTTTTTTTTGACTGGATAAATATCATAAATATCATCTAATTTTTCACTTAATTGATGAGAATATTTAAATTTGCTTTCCAATGACTTTGTGTATACAGAAGGTCGGAGGTAAAAGTGCTTTTTGAGCAAAATTGCTTGCACTTCATTTTTTTTTTTTTTTTTGGTGCAGTATGAAATTATGAAAAAGGGATGATAATCCATGGGACGATTTGTTGATTTAGATATTAAAGCGCACCTAAACTCAGAAATTTCACTTTACATAAAAGGGTAGACAACCCTTTTATGTTAAGTAAAAATTCTGTTCTTTTTTTGTTTGTTTGGTTTGAATGGGAGCGCAAAGCCTCCCGGGAAGGCTCTTGGGTGCTTGGGCATGCGCAGAAGGAGCCTTTTGGTGAAAAAATAAAAAAAATTGCTGATCACACGCATGCGCAGTGAGATCTCCAAGTTTTTTCGCCATCCTGTCACCCAATCTCGCGCCTGGGTCAGGTGACGTAGGAAGAAGAGGCGAAGATGATGCGCCGGCTCAGGAACGGATGCCAGGACGACGCTGGACACGACAGAAGAGACCTCAGGATGGATCAGACTGCCCTGCGAGATTAAAGGTAAGTGGTGTGTGTTTGTTTTTTTTTTTTGTTTTTTTAAGGCAGTTTTTAGTTTAGTTCCTCTTTAAAGCCCTAGATAGTTTAGAGATGGTTCCTGTATTTATTGTACTGCTCATAAGTCTGCTGAAAATGTGGATTGTAAAACCATTACTAGTCATAAACAAAAATTCAAACTAAGGAACAAAGTATTATTGACATATACAGTACTTTTCCATCAACAAACATTTATCTAGGATTTCTAATGATGACCTAGATACATTTGAATTAGTATTAACATTATTATTGTACCTTGCTGTTTTTAATATATTTATATGCACTTTTAGTAAAAAGACAAGATGAAGATTATGATGAGCAAGTAGAGGAGTCCTTGCAAGATGAGGTAGAGTATAATTCTGTTTTGTTTTAAAACTTGGAAACCATAAGTTTGCAAATGGATGTTCTGGGCAAATTACATTGAATGTGGGTTAAAACACCACTAAATATATTATGGTTGTAAAAAAATGTATTGTAGTACATTGAATTATATTCTATTTAAACTAAACGATGTAATGTACTGGCTGTAAATGTAAAGCTGTCAAAAAATATTAATGCCCCCACCTCTTACTCAGCTATGTATACATTTTTGTATTTTTATGAATATCATGTGTGGTGCGTTTTACATGCAGAACCATTTAGCTTTTTGGAAAATGTTTTTGAAAATATCTGTAAAAATGCAGCAATCAGGATCTTTTTAATTAACCACAATAAGACGCTGAGATGTAATGTATCCTAAGGAAGCACTCCTATTGCTGAGGTAGTTCGGGCTTAGCTAAGTCAGACCCCAGTAACAAAACTAATAGACAAATAGTGCATTTTTTGTTTAGGTTGATAGCTTGAATTGTGTGGTTTCTGAGCAAGGGCAAGATTTTTTTTGAGCAAGATGTTCTAACTCGAATGCTTGCATTACTTCATCCTGACAGCATGACATGGCACAATTGTACGTTGAGCTGTGCGTGTGTGACTTGGTGTACAAAAATTAAAAAAAATTTTAAGTATTTATGGTAGAAAGATATTCTTCCTTCTGTATACCAAAAGAAAATCTTTTTTTTTTTTTAATGTTTGGTATTATTTATGGATGAAGCTGGTGCCTTACACGGTCAAAATTGTTCCATGTCTTAATAGTATAGCTGTTCCAGAGTTGTTAATAATTAGTACTCCTAATTCTGCTGATGTTTGTAAACAAAAAGGTTGTGTTGCTAAATGCGGTGGGATGTATACCTTACATTTATTGGTATTCTCTTGTCTTTATTTTCACAGGATGACAATGACGTTTATATTTTGACTAAAGTCGCTGACATTTTGCACTCAATTTTCAGCAGCTACAGAGAAAAGATTTTGCCTTGGTTCGAACAGTTGCTGCCATTAATCGTTAATTTAATTGTAAGTTATGTTGTAATGTGTTCTGTTACCAAGTCAAGGACCTAAAAAAAAACCCGGAAACTGTATTTTAGAAACCTACTGAAATTTGTATTTCTAGTTTGTTTTGATCTTTGTCGAACATGCAGAAAGGTTATAATTTTCAAACTTTTCTGTTGCTGAAACCCTGCATAAGTTTTTAGTTTGTTTTGTTAAAAAAAAAAAATTTCAGTAAAACTTCTGAAATGGGTGACATGTAGCTCAATAAAATCGTAAGTCAGTGTTCAGTATACAAAGTCTGGGCAAAGCTGACTTTTTTAATGTACTTACATTGTTTTACATAATTCTAAAATAACAAAGATTGCCAATGTTGGTATAAAAATATGACTTTCATATCTAAAGTAATGAAGCTAATGTTTAGGCTTAAAGCTGACCTTCCATAGTACTAAAACTATTTCATGGTGTGTGGATTTAATCTAATGTAGGAAATTAGGGCCCTTGAGAAATATGCCCTTTTAATGTTTATTCGTATATACTGGACTGCTGTAGGATAGCGCTGGAGAGCATGCTAAATTCTACTTATTTGAGAACTATTTATAAGTTCAGTTGAAAGTTGCAGTGTATAAATCCTTTACATATTTTTGTTTCGTTATCTTTTTAAACAGTGTCCCCACAGACCCTGGCCAGACAGACAGTGGGGTCTCTGTATCTTTGATGACGTTATTGAACACTGCAGTCCTTCTTCTTTCAAATATGCTGAGTACTTTCTTAGACCCCTGCTGCAGTCTATCTGTGATAACAGTCCAGAAGTCCGTCAGGCAGCTGCCTATGGTGTTGGTGTAATGGCCCAATTTGGAGGAGAGAACTATCGTCCTTTTTGCACAGGTAAGCAAGTTCACTATTTATGTATATTTTGATTGAGAATAATGGAAATTGAATTCAGATTTCTGTTTCTGTATTGTAGAAGCACTTCCACTGCTCGTTCGGGTCATCCAGGCTGCCAACTCCAAAACCAAAGAAAATATCAATGCTACAGAGAATTGCATTTCAGCTGTAGGAAAAATAATGAAGTTTAGGCCTGACTGTGTAAATGTGGAGGAGGTCTTGCCCCACTGGATATCATGGCTTCCGTTGCATGAGGATAAGGAAGAAGCAGTTCATACTTTTAACTTTCTCTGTGACCTTCTTGAAAGGTAAGCTTAATATTTGTAGAAAGATTAATATAAATTTGTCAATATTTTTACAAAGAAATGTTCAGGGATGACTGCTTACCTGATTACATTTTAAAAATATAAAAAATTAGTAATGTGTGCCTTGAGGTAAAGGATTTTATCATTGGCCAAAAAAATATGTTTGAAATGGTAAAAAAAAAGGTCTAACAAGCAAGTTTCAACTCTTAACTGTTATGATAAATCAAATGAGATGCCTTAGTAACTTTTTTTTTTCTCTTATGTCCACAGTAATAACCCTGTTGTGTTAGGACTCAACAATTCTAATTTACCTAGAATATTTAGTATTATTGCTGATGGTGGTGTCCATGAATCTATTAAAAATGAAGAACCATGTGGTAAAAGACTTGCTAATGTAGTTCGACAAGTTCAGGTAAGTGTTTCCTAAAGATTGGTATGTGTGTAGAAATGGATTATTTATTTATTTTTTCTTTACCTTCCTGAGCGGTAAGCCCGCGTGTGGCTCAAGGTAAAAAAAAAAAAAAAAAAGTTGAAAGCGGTAACCCCAAGCCACACTCGGGGTAGTTGAAAAAAAATAAAGCCTTACCTGGTACCATCAGCGTCCTCCAGTGTCCTGCCATCCTCTGTCCCCCGACGAGTGTGCTGACGTTCCTGGGAGTTCCCAGTGACGGTCCGTGCGGCTGTCGCTAGGGGCGTGGCTGCAATTTCAAATTATTTTGTATTGCATTCAATACAAAAGAACTATTGAATGCAATACACTAGATTAATGTCTAAAAGCAGTACATTGTCTTTCATGAAAATTTATTTTACAGTATATTATAATAGTATGAGTATATTAAAGTTTGAAATTTTTTTTTATTTATTATTTTGACACAATTTTGGGTTTCAAACTTTATTATACCCATACTATTATATTGTACTGTAATAGGTTCAATTAGTTAAGGTATTTGTTTAGAAACTGGTAAAAAATCAGTTGGACCTGAAAGCTAGAAGTCTATAGTATTTGTAATAAACAGTTCTGTTTTTCATGGGTGGATAAAGTCAGTGCTTTGGTGTTCCCAATATGGAGTGGAGCACATATACAAAAATGGTTTCATATTAGTTTGGACAACGCCAAATGTTGAGCAAAATTCCAAGCCTCATAAAGCAGCTTGCCCATATAACTATAATCCCTACAAAACTTCTCACTGCACACTTTGGCTGCAGCAGAAGGGTTTGTTAACCTCCGTAGCTGTCTAATTCCGTCTAAATTTCCATGCAAAAAGCTGTACAATTTTTTGCATGGAAATTTTTTTTTCATTGTAGGCTATAATTCTTAGGCATAACTCACAGATATTAAATGAATTTACAAATTTATTATAACAAAACACAAAAATCTGTTAAAAAAAAAACTATATATTTAAACATGTAATATAACTGTACAGTAGCATGTATAACGTATATATAATATATTTATTTTATATAAATATTTCTTTCTATTGGCCTCAATACAGCTATTTTGTATTGAATCCAATAAAAAATTATTTGAATTTCCCGCCGATCCGCCCGCACAGACGCATGCCCCGACGTCACCGGGAAACCCCGGAGATGGTCGCTGCATTCGCGGGGGACAGCGACAGAACCAAGTAAGTGGGGTTTTTTTTAAGCTAATAGGCTACCATGAGTGTGACTTGGGAATACCGCTTTTGACCTGGAAAATCCACCCCGAATCACACTCAGGAATACTGCTAAGAGGGTTAAAGCTTTCTAATGTATTAAAGTTAAATCTGCTTGAGAGTTTTAAAAGAGGTTTGGCTTTTTGTCTGGTATGTAAAAGAATAGACATGAAACTAACACACGTGTGGATAACTTCTTGTTAGTGTAAATACTTACAATGTTTTTAAATCTGTTTTAGGCCTCTGGAGGACTGTTTACAGAATGTGTTTCCCAGCTGAATGCCGCTCAGCAGAAGGCTTTACAAGATCTGCTCAGTACTGCGTGAAGGCTTCTCCCATTTGCATATATATCAGGAAAACTAACATCAAACTTACCTCCTCTGTTTAGGTTTCTTTGTTTTTGTTTTGAGCAAAAAAGGAGCAGTAGTGCTTATAGGCCATCATTCTGCAGGCTAACAGACTGGAAGGAATACACTGTTCTCCAAACTGAACTGGGAAAAAAATGAATTCTTTGGAGCAAGACTTTTTCCTGGTGGCCTACAGATAATTCTTTAAAGGATGCTTTCCTTTCCTTCTGTCTCCTGTAATCCAACATAAGTGGATAAGGCAAATTACTTTCCATTGTCAGTTATCAACAGTTCAGGAGTTGGGGGGGCTATAGATGGATTTTAAGGTGAATTGACCTAATTCCTGAGTGCCCAAAGGGTCTGCAAAGCTTTTATAAAATGGTGCTCCCCACATCATTCATTAGAATGCTATGGCGAGTTTATAATTAGTAACTTAGCACGATGTTATAATCGTCAAGACAGATTTGTCTCCATATAGTATTACCTCTACTCCAAAGTGGAATGGAAGCAAATTCCTGTATCCTGGGAAAATTAGTCAATGTGGTATTCAAAATTCATTTTGCACACATTTATATTGGCCTATTTTTGTTTTGTTTTTTGGTCACCCATTTTGCCCAAATTGTTTAATGGATACAGGAAAATATGTAGCTTCAGGCCCTTGAATGTGAAATGTCATTCTGGCATGTCTGGCAATATCTTCACTCCACAATAAAAAAAAAAAAAACACCAACATGTGCATTGGTTCCCTGCTGTCTTGCATTATTTAATTTGCCTTTATGCTTTTGACCTTTCCATGTGGTAGTGCAGGGTGTACCTTTTCTGTGGTCACTCTTAAACTTCTGAGTATTGTGGTTTAATTCTGTATAAAAAATATTTTGGCCTGATAGTTGCATTGCCAGATTTCATCAGCATATAGTAGGTGAAATTACAGGCCTCATGAAATTTGAGGTAATGAGTGGAGGTCTTTATGCTTCAGTGGTTATGCCACTTTTCTTTTGCAAATTTGGTTATGCTTTGTTAGCTCAGCATTATATCTTGATTTTCTACTTTGCCAGGTATAGATAACATTTTATTTAGGATTATTCTTTTCTAAATGATACATTAATAAAATGTGTCATATGCTACCTTTACTCATGGATATCTTAAGTGGGTCACTTACACATACATTTCTTTTTATTAATTTTTGCCTGGAGCCACCAGGAGCCTGATTTCTTTTTTGTTAATGTTTCACGGATTGTATACAAACCTAGATAAGTTGCTAATGCATTTTAGCATAAAACAAAAAATAAAACTGTCCACAAATGAAGTAAAGCTATTTTATTTTAGGTATGAATTATGGACAGTTTATAATTGATAAAACATTTTTTATAAAAGATGCTAATTTTAATATTTCTTGAGGAGAATAAATTTAAATTTTAGGCTAAATTATTAACGCAATAAACTGCATGCAAAAAGCAGTATTTCACACAAGGCAGTTCTTGCAGCTTTTCTGGGGTGGCTGTACACATACCACTCGCCTGTTTTACCGCAGCCTAACTGTGGTCCTAGTGCTTATCTGTGAAATGAAAAAGGATGCACCTTCATTTGGTTAGCTACCATTTATCACATATATAAAGTAGTGCATACATCTTACAGAATTGTATGGCATGCTGATCAAATCACACCATAATATCTTCTGCAAAATATTGCCTTCCTCCATGGGATGATATGGTCCTTGTTGATCTGGTAAGGAATTGGCATCCTGTTAATTTCAGCTGAATTTTTTAGGGCCTTGGCTAAACGGTAGAGGAGTAAAGTTGCATATTCTGAATTACTTTTTAGAACAGTTTTTTTGTATCTAAATTTACCTTTCGGTTTTAGGTTGTGTGCTAGGTGTTGGTAGAATGTGTAGTTTCATTACAGTCTGGGAACAAATGTAAAAATTTGGTCATGTGCAGCTAACACCTGCTCAGTCCATATACCACTTTGCCCATGGGACCCAAAACATAATGTGCTTGCTCACTGGAGCCGACTTTTTTTTTTTTTTTTTTTTTTTTTAAGGAACCAACAGAACATACAGATAAATCATTAAACTATATACAAATGGTGAAGCATTACATAGGAAAGGCAATTATGGAGCATAATAATACACTTTACTATTTCTGTTGTATGAAAACATCTAATAATATTATGCAGTCTACAAGTATTTTGAACATCCTATGGAAAACAGCTTCCTAAAACATAGGTCAAACTCAATCTGAGTACCATTGGTTACCAGTTTTCCGTAGTTAAAAAAAAAAAAAGTAAATAAAAAAAAAAAGAAAAAGAATAGAAAACAATAAGATAAGTGCAAGTGGAGGAAAGAGAGAAGGGTGGGGTTGGTTAGCATTGATATGCCCGTATAGCGCTAGGAACCTAGACTGGAGGATGGAGTAGTCTTATATAGTCTGTTGAACATTTAAAGTCATCCCAGTAAAACCAGGTGCGTACTGGCCTATCAGGAGGCTTATCCCTTGATTTCATTAGGTGGCGCAGCAATGAGGTTTTATAGCGTTTCCTCAACAGTGTTGACACATGAAGCAAGGCAAGCTCTGGTTTATTAGTAATGGAGATTTCTGTGAGTCTCTGCTACTCCAGACCAAAATGAGGTCAGGGCAGGACAGCTCCAGAAGATGTGTAACAAAGTGCCAGTATGTTGCCAGCATCTCCAGCACTGCGGATTTGTATGTGGATACATTTTTGTTAAATGGTCTGGGGTCCTATACCATCTTGTGAGTAATTTGGCTCTTGGTACCGGTTACTAATCGAGGCCTTGTGCCCATAGTGTAGCATACTGTCCTTTTGTTCACGCTTAAATTGAATGTTAAGGTCTCTCTCCCATTTAGTTATGAAAAAAGGGTCGGGGATGTCGCGTGGAGCAGACTTTAAAAAAAAAAAAAAAATAGATTTTGGGCTGTGGTAGGAAATGCTCACCAACTGGATAATGAAAATCACACTCCATTACCTGGGTAGGCTGAAGATGACTCTTCTGATTTACTAACCATCCAAAATGGGACAAAGTTTTTAAAACCAGACTTTTGTGATTCTTCATTTGATTCCTGACTTTCACTTGGACTAGAATATCGTTCAAGTAATGAAGCATTCTGACCCCTGGAGACACAGGAAAGCTATTACTGCAATTCAAAATTGTAAATGTTCTTGCCATGTTCTTTTGCCAGGCTGAAAGGCAAGCAGGTTAACTAAAAATGGTAGTTGGAGACCATGAAACGAAGATATCTTTTTTGGGGTGCCAGTACAACATGTAGGTATGCGTCTGTTAAATTAATGAAAATCATCTATTCTGGAGGATTGTAGAGATTTCATGCAAAACTAGACAAAAATATAAGAATTCAGGTCTTTGTAGAGCTAGGACTGGTTGAAACCCCATGGACACCTTTTGTTTCATAAAGAGTAAAATACAAAAACACCCTTTCCACTTGAGCCTTCCACAATTCTTGAAGAGTAAAACGAGGCATTGTATCCTTTTTTTTCTGGTAAGAACATTTAAAGAAAGCGGGACTTTGGATGATTCCCAAGTCTTAAAGAAACTCAACAGTCCTTGTCACCACTCGTGCGTCTGGACAGGACCACCTTCAGAAAGGTTTACTTAAAGCCTTAGCCGCTGTCTGACTTTTGCCTTGAAGATTTCTTGTCAGATGTATGGGCACTGCACTGTTGGGGCCTAAATAATTCACTAGATCTAGCTCTTCTGCAATCACAAAAAATCCAGTATGGAGCAGGCCAAAATGCCGCTTTAATGTACATTAGGCACTCTAAAGACAGTGAAAACAGAATTTTTGAAAATTTTGTAAATTAATAAAAATGGAAATATCACATTTACATAAGTATTCAGACCTTTTGCAACAACAAGATTGATCTCAGGTGCCTTCCTTTTCTCTTGACTGCTGTTGATAAAATTCTACACCTTGATTAGAGTCCACCAATGATAAATTAAGTTGTTTTGGACATGATTTGAAAAGGCACACACCTCTCTGTTGAAGGCCTCATAATAGCTGACGATGCATATCTGAGCAAAAAAAGTCATGAGGTCAAAGGAACTGCTTGCAGAGCAAAGAAACATGATTGTTTCTAAGAACATTTAGGTAAAGGCTTAAAAAAAAAATCAGCTGCACAGATGCTCTGGCCAAACTGAGCTATCAGGTGAAGGGACTTTGTGAGAGGCGCTGACTGAGCTCCAGAGTGGAGATGGGGAAAAGTTCCAAAGGGACACCCATAACTGCAGCCCTCCACCAATCTAGGTATTGTGGCACAGTGACTAGACAGAAGCATCTCTTCCTTGGAGTTTGCAAAAAAGCGAGAGAGAGTTCCCTAAAGCAAAGAGTTGACAGATGAATAAATGGATCTGGACCTGACATGGATTGAAATCAGAAAAGCAGCCAGAGAAAGAATCCATCAGATAGTGCATTTAAATTTGGCTTCAGTTGGAAGAAATCTTGCCTAGATAGCAGCACCATCCACCAATAAAAGCCCAAACTCATAGCAATGATAGGAAGGGGAGAAGGAAAGGTGCTTATGCAGTAAGAATCTTAAAAAGCCAACAGTTGGAGAAGAAGATGCTGGGAAACAGGTACGTTGAAACCAGATACTCAACTCTCCCACCACAACACAATAGGGCTATTTAAGCCCTACATATAAGGAGAGGGGGAAGTCCTGTTACCACAACCACAGAGTCTGGGGTCTCCTATTTTAAAACATCCTTTTGCTCCTATTTTGTTGCCATCCCCTACTGGACTTGTTAAAGCCTTTGTGGAGCCTAGGGGATTCCTTTGGCTGGATGTTACTGAATTCAAGGATTTACTATTCTTAACAAGTAGGAATTGCTCTTTAAAACAAGCCCTCACTTGAAAACATAAAATGTCCTGATAAATTTTCAATGGAAAAACTCCTGGCTATTTAAATGATTGAATCCCGATATTCAATAAATGGAACCCTGGATTTTGTGTTCCTCAGGACTTGGTGCTTTATCACCATCAAATTGTGTGCATGCTCCACCCGAGAACAATCTTCTCACTGCTCCCCCTTCCTTATCTGCTGGACTTTTCTTTTATTCTTTCTTAATTCTCTTCTGCACTTTTTTTGAGATTAATGTCCCCTAGTGTATTGCATTTGGGGGCACTTACCCTATTTTGCTCTCTTCTATAAATATACATAGCAAAGTGCCTAAAGCCGTGTACACACGTGCAATTCTTGTCGTTGGAAAGGATCTTTCATGATCGTACATACAGCACCATTCTGCTCTATGGAGGGGGGAGGGGAAGAGTGATGGAGCGGCACCCTGCTGCATGCTCTCCCCCCTTCCCTTGCATTGGGATCGCTCGTCGTTCATCCGCCAGGATGGATCCACAGACGATGAACGATGCGGGCTGTACACACGCCAGATTCTTGCCTGATATAGGCCCTAAGCCGATTATCGGGCGAGAAAAATTTGACCTGTGTACGTAGCTTAACTTTTTGGTAATAGTAATATGCCGTGTGTCAAAGGATATATTGTATTGCTCTTATTCACTACCAGTTATAATTTCATACCAACTACATTGCACCATTTGCTATTGTTCATAGTATCATAAGGGTGAGCAATATTTGTCATTGTTATTTTTGTTGTTCTTATGGCTATATGTGTTTATTTTGACTTGGGTTCTTGTTTATATTATTTTTTTGTTTTTAAAAATACTTGTAATGTAATGTATTGAAACTAGGAAAACAAACCCTCACTGACTTCTGTAGCTGCAGGAATAGTGAAGCAATATATTTTGAAAATTCATTAGTCAGTAAATAGTTGGATGACTAAAGACAGGTCCACTTTAAGTGTTACTTAAGCATCAAAGATTGTCATTTTATTTTTTAGTAAAATTTGTAGTTTAGCAATTTCTTGTTTTGTCATTACAAGTATTTCCTATCAACTACAAACATTTAGCTAGTATATCATAAATGCATATAAGGATCCCTGACTGCACCATTTACATTTAGTAAATTGAAATGATTTATTTTTTGCTTCTATGGACTTAACATAAAGCTGTAAGCATGCATGAATCTGACTCATGGTATAGCTTTTTATATCAGTGTTTCTGTAAGCTTGAGGCACACTGTACTACAGTGCTGGCTGGAATGTAAATATATCAGTTAACATGGCTTTTCTTGGGATGAAACTACAAATACAAATATAGCAAAAGTATACAGATTCTTTTTTGAGCTTAGAAATGTATTCTTTCAAAATAGAATTTATAAAATAGAGTTCTTCTTAGCTACTTTACGGTGTTCCAAATAAAAGAAACTGCTTATTAGAATATTTTCTGATGTACTCTGCCGCTGTCAGAAAAGCAAAAATTCCTGCATGTAATGCCTTCTGTTCCTTATATCATCTTCTTCATTCTCCTTGTTTGCAGCCTTGCTATACCTTAAACCCAGAGTAGACACATTGCCATTAAGATACATTATTTTGTTGCAAATAGGATGCTATGGACATATAGGTTCTGATATGTTCCAGGACCACATGCAAGATCAGAGGGGAAGGAAAAAGAACAGGTAGGATTGTACTACTGACTAACTTTATATGTCTATGTATGTGTGGGATAAGAAATAGAACGGGGGGCAAATACTGGGGACAAGTCAGTTAGAAAAACATTAAATATTTGTAGAATAAGAATATCAAGAGCAAGTAAGAGTAGAATTTTATAATATTTCATCCTAAACACTTGGGAACCCAATTGGTAATAAACAATAGAAAAAAATAAGAGCACAGTAATGGCGGTTATGTTACATTCTGCAAGTAATCTTCACATTGTTTGACAAAGTCAAATGAAGGAACATGGCAGTTCAGGAAAAAGTATCCAGTTTAATCCAGTGTTCAGATGGGTCTTTATTGTATGCCTGTTCACTGAAGTTCACCACTTTGAAACCAGTGCAGAATGGCCCAAAGCCCCGAATATCACTGAAATATATGACAATATAAATATCCATTTCACATTTCACATGTCTTGTTTCAGCCTGTCACTGACCAGCTTTCAAAGACTTGAATAGGAACACTTTCCAAATTAATTCCCAAGCATTGTATGCAATTCTGACATAATATTGATTTGTGGCAAAGGAACTGCAGCCCCATACTAGACTGTTTCATCAAACAAAATAATTGCATATCAGTATTGCCCTTATCAATCCCAGACACATAGCTGTTTAAATTATGTAGCCAGGAGCAATTAAGCATGTAGTTGTCAACCATTTGTCTGAACTTAGCCTAATAGTACCTGTGCACTGATATTCTGGTAAACTATATATTATGCCCCACCAATCCCTAGAAAGCCGCTGTGAAAAGAATCAGCCATCACATCATTTTCATAAATTGTCACTCCCAATTAGCCCTTTCTTACCTACAATTGTCTCTTTTGGTAAGCCTGCTTCTAACAGTTATAGCTGGCTTTGTATACCATACCGAGATAGTACAGCTCCAGCTATACTTCTGAGTCATCAAAATCTTCCAGGCTGGTATAAAGGAAAACTGTTTTAGTGGTGTTTCTTCCTGCTAGCTTTGCTTAACAACCAGCATTTCTGGTGTTCATAATTGCCTGTAAGTACATCAGTATTATATTGGTAGGAAATAAGAAGCCAGCCATAGATGCTTGTAGAATGGTGCCTGGAGTTGGGCTTTACAAAGTCAGTTCGGCACTAGTGTAAAATCATGTCATCAAAATTTAATTCAGTTAGTCCTCAATTAACGAACCTACTTTTTTAAAGACTTCTCGGACGTGGCCCATCTGGCTTATTCCATCATTTCAATCTTGAAGGATAAAATACAAAAGAGTCAGTGAAAGCATCACCACGATTTAAAGCCATAATTCCTAGGCAGCGGAAGGGTCTAATTCATGAAATGGAGAAATTACTCGGAATCTAGTTTGATGACCAAATACAAAAAAGGATGCCGATGAGCCTTTTAACAATTTGAGACTTTGAAGGATCGCGATGGTGAAGTATCGACTAAAACATTTACAGCCAGCCATGGATGGTTTCAGTGGTTTTGTTGGAGATTAGACCTACATAACCAGAGTATCATTGGTGAGCCAGTGCAAACAATATAGTTAAATTCAAAGCCTGGCTTTAAGGCTTTTAGGGACCTGGTCACATTGTTGTTGGAAAGAGATGCCACTGGGTTCAAGTTAAAGCCTTTCATCAGCTATTGCTCTGAAAACCCACATGCATTTAAACAGGTTAGTAGGCACACACTGCCTGTTTATTATTGTGCAAATAACAAGGTATAGATGACACAAGCTTTATTTGAGGATTGGTTCATTAACTTCTTCATACCTTGTGTCAAGCTTTATTCCCTGGACAAGGGCATTCACTTTAAAATGATCCTCCTGCTTGATAATGCTCCTGGACACCCCAATAATCTATACCCAGATGTGTCAAGGTGGTGTATCCGCCTAAAAATACTGCTATTCTCCAGCCAATCCCCAGGGGGCTATAGCTACATTCAAAGCATAAAATTTGCACACAACATCAAGCAACAGAAAGCAGCAAATTAACCCTTCATGTTTATGTTCTGGTAAACCCAATATGTTATTTATTCTGTTATACATAGTTATGCAAATTAAGAAAACAGTTTGAGTTTCTTGACCTTTTTCTAATAAACCTATAAATATTACTTTTTGTTAAAAATGGTGCCAATAAAACAAAGCCACTACAGGTACAGTAAAGTACAGTCTTCGCCTACTGACCATTTCGCCTAATGACCTAGTCCTAGGAATGGAACTCGGTCGTAAAGTGAAGAGTATCTGTATGCAAATTCTAGTTGCAATCAGGTTGAAAAGTTGATACAAACAATGTACAGATGTAAAATGGCTAAATGTTAAAGCTATTCTCACGCATGAATTCAGCTAGTGGGAGTGTCACAGAGGAGAGTTCACATCCAGCCATGTGACACCCGAATAGAAAGAACAATCAACTCCAGAACATCCCTGTATTACAGTAGAAATATTTGGCTATCGAAACCCTCTAAAGCAGGGTTCACCAAATAGTCAATTTTGACCTCAAGGGGCCATGGCCTTTTCCTAGGGGTCAAAAGAACATCATCAAATGTCTGCGGATGATTAATTTGGGTCAGTTCATCTTTTGATTTGATGTCAATTCCAGTTCCTAGTCCTGAAGGTGAAGTGACCTTGCAATACAGCAAGCATGGGCAAACTATGGCAGGTTGGGCTTTTTATCTAGCCCGTCAAATATTGGTACAAAATTGTCCAATGGCAAAAAAAACAAAAAGGGTGACCGATAACACTATTACCACAGAAATTGAATGTAAGTTTTCTTTTACTTGTAGGTAATGTCTTTATGTCTTTATGGCTTAATGGTTTATATCCGTTCATACAAACACTCTCACATCCATGTGATGCTGGTCTGGCCCATCTGTCAAATTTTAAAACTCATTGTGGCCCCTGAACCAAAGTTTGCCCACCCCTGCGATACAGTATTATCCTCATTTGAATGGTTAACTTCCACCAGAAGCATCCTTGATATCTCTCCATGAACTGTGTATTGTAAATGGTGTTGTTTGCCAGCATACTTTGCGTATGCATTTGTTTGTGACTTTCCACCCTCTCTCGTCTACAAGGTATAAGTGTATGTGCTAATTTCCTGAACTGAGCATACTCTCCAATCTCATACAGATGGAGAGCTACTCACCCATTTTTGGGGGAATAATGTCAAGAAAATTATTGCTATACATTTACTAAAAATTCAGTATTGTACCAACCATATTGGCAGCTGGCGATACAAAAATTGTGTTGGAACAACCCGTATTCGCACAAATATTATTTTAATTAGTATTAAAAAAATGTTTTTATAATGAGTTTGGGAGTTAAAGAGTTTACTGCCTTTAGAGTGGCTCTCCCCAGCCAAAAAAACAGCTGGAAACCACGTATCTAACACACCTGAAATCATGTCAGATTTAGAAGATACATTGGATAGCATACAGTGCCTTTGATTCATCAAGCAGAATCGGATTATCGGTCGCGCATTCGTATTAGCGATCCGGAATCGTACGCGGTCGCGCTATTCAGCA
>NC_092858.1:60274094-60305335 GCF_032062135.1 Pyxicephalus adspersus
CGCGGATTTCATTGATGAATCAGGGGCACTATCTCTTCAAGGTAGTGCAGCTCCAAGGAATGGGTGATGGCACAGGTAAGCATTGAGGCTGGTTTCCTGCTACATTTATTGGGCCTGATGTATTAAAGTTCTCCAAGTCTGGATAGGATACATTTTCTTCAGGGAAGCTAGGTGATCCAGCAAACCTGGAATGAATCTGGTCCAGGATTCAACACATTTGCTGGCAAATGCCTGAAGAAATCCACTCCAGGTTTGCTGGATCCCCAAGTTTCACTGATGAAAGTGTTTCTTCTCCAGCCTTGAAGAGCTTTATTAAATCAGGCCCATTGTGTATAGCTACTAAAATTACTTTGTATTGTTTTTTTTAGCAGAATTGAATAATGTGTGCTGTGATTTGTTGTATTAAAATTTTTCCCTGGATATCTGTGTTTCTCATCACTTTGATGCATACAGTCTATATAGCATCCTCACAGACAGATTTCTCAGAATGCCATAAAACTGGTGCCTCACAATAGAAGCAACATTCAATAGGTAATAGGTAAAGGTAAAAAAATTTCAGGGCGCTTGTGAGCAGCCGTTCAAGATGGCCGCAAACTGATCTGGCTCTCCATTACCCCGGTAAGTAGTCAGCCTTGCACTTGTTCTCAGCAAACATCTCGCACCGCAGCACTCACCTTTCCTGCTTCTCTTCCTCCAGGTGATGATGGGGAAATCCACAGGGGTGACTAAATCGCAATTTTGGACTCCAGCACACTCACATGCCATGAGGCAGATAGGCAAGATGGTGGCTTCTGTATCTCCTGAAAAGACGCCTCCTTTATCCCCTGCGGCTCTGCTAAAAGAATACTCCAGCACTTTCCAAACCCAGTGCGCAGGTGAGCCATGAGTGCAGAGATGCAGAACTATTAGAGAGATTTAAGCAGCTTTTACAATTAGAGCTAACACAGGCCACTGATAAACTTTAGCTAAATGTTACTATGGAAATAAGGAGCTCGGACCCGCATACATGACCTGGGGACCAAGATGGATGACGCCATTACAGTGATTGAATCACATGATCAAGACATTACAGCTAATAAAACAAAATTACAATCCATGGATCAGGGGCATACCAGAATCAATTGTGGATTTGCCTGCATTTATTGGTGATTTGCTCCAGGACCTACTCCCTGATATACTACAAGACAGATTGGAATGTGATCGGATACATAGAGCCTTGGGTCTCAAAAAACCTGATGGTCCCCCACGGGATGTGCCTATTAAACCCACATTTACAAGACCAAAGAAGGCATCATGAAAGCAGCATAGATAAAAAAAGATCTGTCTATTAGATAATTTTCCTATCAAATTTTTGCTGATTTGGCACCTTAAACTATACAGAAGCGGAATGCCCTAAAGCCGCTTTTGACCACTCTACAGGAATTGGATATCATATATAAATGGGGTTTCCCTTCAACCTGGTCTTTACCTATATGGGTCAAACATATTCAGTCACGAATACAGAGAAAGCTCAGGAACTTTTTCAATTTTTCAACTTTTTCATTACAAGAACAGGTTTCTGGATCTACCAGCCCTAGGGACTCGCCAAGATCTCAAAGATCTCCACGTCTTACCTCCATTTGGGAAACTATCAGGCGTCAGAAACATTCACCACCACGGAAGTCCTAATCGACAAAATGCAACCACATGTCTTCTCAGGAATGATATGCTTTGTCTCCCTTTTGCACACTATATATCATATGAGTATTGTGGGAGATAACTTCTTCTTTGAGAGTTATGCACAGTATGCTTTGGTAACTATTTTCTGGTTGAGAGTTATGGGAGTTTTGAGAGTTGGCTGTTGGCTCAGGCCTATTGTTCTTTTATTGTTTTTTTTATGTTTTTTATTCAAAGTTATTTTATATATCCTGCATTATATCCTGCATTGTGTTACACATCAGTGTATGATGGAAAATCTGAGTTATATTTATATATAATATAATATATTTTATATAAAATATGGTACACAGTATGATGGCTGAGAAGTGTGTAATTGTTACCCATAATGTACAAGGGTTTAACTCCCCACAAAAAAGGAAGAAGGCATTCAAATATTATGCATCCTTGCGAGCGAATATTCTTTGTTTAGAGACAAGATTCTCGCAATCCTTTAGCCCTCATACTTTCACAAGAAATTCTCAAATTCTTCAAGCCAGTTTCAGGAAAAGAAAAGAGGGTTTTGATAGCTTTTAATAAAAATACGCCTTTCCAATGCACTAAGAAAATTGCGGACCCTACTGGTCACTACCTGATATTACAAGGTTATCTGTTTGATATAGAAATAACTATAGTGAACTATTATGCCCCGAATGCCCATCAAATTTATTTTTCCAACAATTCTTTTAAATTAATTGCCAAACACAAAAAAGGCACCCTTTTGGTGATGGGAGATACTAATCTTGTCCTGAATGGTAAACTGACAGGTCATACTCTCCAACATAGGGACATTTAGGATTAATCTTTTTGAATTCCCAGAAGTTTGTGGAACTTTTATCTGATCAACAATTAATAGATGTATGGTGGGAATTTCATCCCACAATGAAAGATTTTACCTATAATTTATTATTTTTGATTTACCTATTACTATACCTCCCATAACAGTTTCAATAGAATTGATCATATTTTTGTTCTACAGCAAATATTACCTTGTGTATCCACTTCTAAAATTATGGCAACCCCCTGGTCTGATCATTTTCCAGTGCTATGGCATGTGGGTCATTAATTCCCAAATCATCTGAATTTCACTGGCGATTGAACAATGCCATGTTATCATATCCTGGAACGGTGAAAATAATGGGGGATCATATTTCTCAATATCTTACAACTAATGTTGATTCAGTGAATTCACCCATAACTTTATGGGTTGCCCATGAGGCAACGATTAGGGGATATCTAATACAGATTGCATCTCAATGGAAAAAAGTAAGAAATTAAAGTATTTCAGAATTTATTTCTTCTCTTGGACAACTGGAATCTAGGTAGAAAGCCACGCTTGATAAGAAAGTATATATAAAGTTAGTCCAGCAAACAGGAACAGAACTCAACCTACTGCTGGATAGCCATGTAGAAAAGCAAATCAGCTGGTCCAAGCAGAAATTCTGTGCGAGAGCCAACAAACTGGGATCGGTGATGGCCAAATTGCTTAACGCCAAATCTGGCTTCACCTCTATTTGGTTACAGCAAGCAAATGTGTCAATTACAGCAAACCCCTCTAACATTGTGGAGCGTTTTAGGGATATTTTGGTGAACCTGTATAATTCTCCAGCTGCCTTAAGACTTCCCTAACAAATGAGTTGTTTGCTGAACTAAATCTTCCCACTATTTCCAGCGAGATAGGAGATACGCCAGCAGCAGACATTGCTATAGAAGAAATTCATGCTGCTATTAAATCAATGAAGACCAGTAAGACTCCAGGGTCAGACGGTTAATTAGCACTTTATTATAGGAAATTTCAGGATCAATTGGCTACCTCATCTGGCAAATTTTTTTAATTCCCTAAAAGGTCATCCACAGCATCCTCATTCGTCGTTGTTAGCCCATGTGTTAATGATACCCAAGCCAGGCAAAGATGAGTTAGATCCCCTATAATTACAGGCCCATTTCACTGCTTAATATGAATATCAAAATACTAACAAAAATATTGGCAACAAGATTAAACAAATTTTTACCCTCTTATCCATAAGGATCAGGTGTGATTTGGACCAGGCACACACGCTCCTTGTCACGCACGGAGAGGAAGGACCACTAAGGAGCAAGGATGAGTGTCAGCTCTGAAATTAGCAAAACCAGGTTTGAACGTAATGATAAAATCAAACCCAGAAAAGATTAGAGACCAATGAGCCTGCCGGTGGGTTGAGGTGGTTAGCTGATTGCAGGTACTGGAAGTTGTGGTCAGTAAAAATAGTGACCTTGTGAGGGGAACCCTCCAAGAGGTATCGTCATTCCTGCAGAGCTAGCTTGATGGCTAGGAACTCCCTGTCCCCAATGGAGTAATTCCTCCCCGCTGGGAGAATTTGGCACAGGGGCGTAAGGCTCCAGTGGGGGTCTGGAAGAGAATAGCTCCCACTCCGACAGAGGAGGTCTCAACCTCAATGGAGAAGGGCTTGGTGACGTCTGGCCTAACCAGAGCTGGACTAGAAAGAAAAGCTTCCTTTAAAGAATGAAAGGCCTCAATAGCCTCAGAGGGCCAATTCTTTGGGTCCACATTCTTCCGGGTCAGAACCATAATAGGAGCTATCAGAGTGGAGTAATTCCTGATAAACTGCCGGTAATAGATTTGTAAATCTCAGGAAGTGCTGAGTAGACTTAAGACCGCAAGGCAGAGGCCAGTTGGAAATAGCTGCAACCTTTTGCGGATCCATTGCGAGGCCTTCTTTAAAAACAATGTAACCCAGGAAGGGTACCTGGGGAAGTTCAAACAGGCACTTCTCTGCCTTCACATACAGTCCGTTGTCTCTGAGCCGCTGTAAGACCAAGCCAACATGTTGTCTGTCAGTAGGCAAGTCAGGGGAAAAAAACAAAATGTCATCCAGGTAAACCACAACACAGATGTATAAAAGATCACAAAACACCTCATTCACAAAGTGCTGGAAAACAGCCAGGGCAGAAACCGAAGAGCAACACAAGGTACTCATAGTGGCCATCTCTGATGTTAAATGCTGTTTTCCATTCATCCCCTTCCTTGATCCGAATTGGATTATATGCACCTTGGAGCTCTAGTTTGGTGAAGATCTGTGCACCGCGGAGACGGTCAAAGGGTAGCGTTTCTTTATTGTGATCGTTTAGACCTCAGTAGTCAATTCATGGTCGGAGTGTCCCATCTTTTTTCTGGAAGGAAAACCCTGCATCTGCAGGGGAAGAGGACTTGCGTATAACCCCCCCTCTGCAAATTCTCTTTGATGTAGTCAGTCTTAGCCTTGGTTTCTGGGAGATTAAGAGGGAACACCTGAACTCTGGGAGGTGTGGAATTTGGAATGAGGTCTATTGCACCCTAGTGCACACCGTAGTGCCTGTGGGGAGGTAGCTGTTCAGCATCATGCTTAAAGAACACTTTGGAATCCTGGAAATCCATATACTGAGTTGGAATGGACGGAGCAACTTCAGGAGTGGAGAAAGCAAGAGGCCTGGTAGGCATGAGCTTGGCAAGGCATGAGGAGTGACACGAGGGACCCCCAAGCCAATACCTCAGGAATAGTCCAATCAAGCACAGGACAGTGCTGTTGAAGCCATGGGAGTCCCAAGATAACTGCAGAGCTCGCTTGAGGAAGAACAAGAAAACTTATGGCCCCGTGGTGAAGCACACCAACAGAAATTTGTATAGGTCGGGTCTGGAAGCGGATCAGTCCACATGACAAAGGGGTACCATCCACTGCAGTGATTCGCAGAGGCTGAGATAATGACTCCATAGGCCAACCACATTCCTTGAGAAGGGTGGCCGAAATGAAATTCCCAGCTGCTCCAGGGTCAATGAAGGCCTCAAGGGCTAGTGTGGAGTTGTTGTGGTGAAGCTTAATGGCTATGGAGGGTCGCTGACTGGAGGGAAGAGAAGAGTGACCAAGCAAGCCCCCCTCAGAGCATGCTAGGCGCTGAAGTTTCCCGGCCTCTGAGGGCAAGATTTGATAACATGTCCCTTCTGTCCACAGTAAAGGCAGAGACCAGAAGAGAGGCGCCGGGTCCGCTGCTATAAGGATAACCTTGATTGGCCTAGCTGCATAGGTTCTTGGGAGACGGGGGAAGGCTGGGCGAGAAAGAGAGACGGGGGAGACGGGGGAAGAGGGGAGGAGACGGAGAAAGAGAGACGTGGGAGACGGGGGAAGAGGGGAGGCTGGAGTTTGCAAAGGCTGCTGAAAGAGGGGTGCCAGTCACGGGACAAAGGCTTTCCGTGGGCAAGATTTCTCCTGGAAACGTTCTTGGAAGCGAATGTCTATCTGGATGGCCAAGAAGATCAGATCATCCAGAGACAAGGGGAATCTCCCGACCAGCCAACTTGTCCTTCACGTGGTCAGAAAGGCCTTGGCAGAAGGTGGTGTGGAGCGCCTCATTGTTCCAAGCGAGTTCAGCTGCCAAGGTACGAATTTGTCCCGCATACTGACTCCCAGTAAGCGACCCTTGGCGGAGAGGCAGGAGTGCGCTAGCTGTAGAGGAGGTGTGCACGGGTTCGTCAAACACCTTTTTGAGGAGGCTCAGGAAGGCTTCAATATTGCGGGTAACAGGATTCTTCCTCTGGTGATGCCCATGCCAGAGCTTCTCCAGACAGCAAGGATATGATATATACCACTTTGGCCCGGTCAGTGGAGAAGTTATGTGGCTGAAGTTCAAAATGGATGCTGCACTGATTGATGAAGCCACAGCAGGTCTTGTGGTCACCGGAGAATAACTGTGGAGGTGGCAAGTTTAATGCAGCAGGTGCACGTGGAGAAACAAACAGTTGATCCAGGCGAGCAGAAAGTGCATGAAGCTGGCAAAGCACCTGGATTTGGGTAGTTTCCTGGGCATCAAGCCTCTGGGAAAGTAACTGGTTTGGGCCCGCTAAAGTCATGGAGGGTGTAGTCATGGTTAGTGCAAACTGTCACGCACAGAGAGACAGGACCACTAGGGGGCGCTAAGGCTTGCACAGAGGTTGTGTGAGCCCTGAGAATGGCCAAGGCGCAGGGTCTAAGCAGTAACCAGGTTTTCTCCAGTCTCTGATGGTGAAGAAGTTGCGCCGCTGGTTACTGCCAGGTTGCGGTCTTTGGGCACACCAAGGTGAGCAAAGCACGGTACCAAATCACAATGCAGAAGGATAGTCAAGGAAAGCCAGGGTCGAAGCAGGCAGCAAGCAGGATAGGTCAGGTCACACACCAGGGGTCAACAGCCAGGAATCCAGGAGACAGACAGTAGTAACACAGGGGCCACTATGGGCACAGGGAACACAGGAGACACTGGAAGCAAAAGGAGGTACAGGTGATGCAGGGATATCCACAGACAGACAGGAACACTGGAACAGCACAGGGAAGTTGGCTGGGAACCAACAGACTAGACAATGAGGGGTTAACACAGGAGCTGGACCCAGGAAACACTTGATTAAGCAGCAGGTGTACAGGAACTAGATCACAGAACTGGGGAGCTCTAGCCACTAGAATAACTTATTGCATGAACACAAAGTGCAGTCTGTGAGCTAGTTAAATAGCCAGGGCTGATCAGGAGGCTATCTTCTGATTGGCCAGCGGATTAGACAGAATTGAGCTTGGAAACAGAGGCACCCCCAGCTTCAGAACTGCAAGCATGCGCAGGAGAGGGATGCCCGCCCTTTAGTGAGGAAGAGGTAAGTTTGACACTCCTGATACGTACGAAGAAGAAAATTATTGATCTACTACATTTAGCCCATTCTAGGAGCATCCTAAGCTTGTTATTAGCTTTGGATGTACATAAGGCATTTGACTCCCTTTCATGGGACTATTTATTTTACATCCTTCCTTAATGGGGTTTTCAACCGCAGCTTATGACATGATTGTCTGCCCTGTTGCTCCTTTTTGCAGATGATATTATGCTCTCCATCACTCAACCTACTATTTCCCTACCAAATTTAGTAACTGTCTTATAGGAATTCTCTCAGGTATCTAGTCTGGTAATTAATGAGGAAAAATCTATGGCTATGAATATCACCCTGCTACTCTTGCTGGGATCCAGAGTGCATTCAAATTGAAATGGTCCAATCAATACCTATTTTACTTGGGTATTAAGCTCAGAGGGAAGCATGACCAGCTATATGATGCCAATTTTAAACTGTTGCTTACTAAACTCAAGGAAATGCTCTCTAGGTGGATGAATCTCCCACTATCGTGGATTGGGAGATCCAACTCAGTTAAGATGACAATCTTACCAAAACTATTATATCTATTCAGGACACCCCTGGTTACTGTTCCTCTTAAATAATTGTGGGGATTACAAAAATCAGGTATGTCCTTTGTATGAAAGGACAAAAAGCCGCAGATACCTCAGAAAACATTGTTAGTTTCTAAAAATTCAGGAGGTTTGGGGGTACTTAACTTTCTTAAATATTAACAAGCGAGTCATATTGCTCCTATATGTTCATTAAATGCTGGATCAATGGCTCCTTTATGAGTCCAGATTGAGGAACACATATGTCACCCTATAGATGTACAAGCGCTTCCTTGGATCTCTGCTAAACTCAGGCCACTAGGTATGACCCTGCATTTGCGACACATGTTCCACTGCTGGGATTCAATCAGATTCTCTGGTAAATATTGTCCCCATTCCTCCCTCTGCTTCCAATTCTAAATAACCCAACATTTATTCCAGGGTGGGAGCAACAATCTGCATTTAAATTGTGGTCTGATTATATTTATTCCACTGTTTATTCACTGTTGGATAGATCGGAAGTTATTAGTTGGAACACTATCCGTGATAACATGATGTCCCAGGTCGAGAATATTTTAGGTATTTGCAGTTACGTCACTGGATTCTTTTCTTAATTCAGCATAAAGAGCGCCCATTACAATTCTCCATGATGGAGCATATTTGTTTAAGGACTCTGTTAACTTCAAATCTGATTTCTATACTATACAACAAGCTCAATAAGATGGGGAATCCTCATTTACATAAATATGTATCCAACTGGGAACATAATTTGGAAAGTAAATGATTGGCTGAAGAATGGACTCATGCGTGGTCCAAAACAGCTATGTGTTTGAGAAATGTTACAACCCTTGAGTCAGCATTTAAAGTTATGCTTATCTTCCAGGTTATAATTCAGGGTTATGATTCCGGGGCTGTCAGGAGGAAAGGACAGTCATACATACCTGGTGGACATGTCCTTTTGTTAATGGATTCTGGAGCAGAGTGTTTAAACTGTTGAATGGGTTATTTTAAATATATATTCCCAAGGATCCATGGTCCGCTCGATTTTACTTCAAACCAGTACAACTTGGCAATAAGCAATTCCAACTATGTATGTATGTATTTATGGCTGCTAAGCAAGTAATAGCTAGGAGCTGGGGTGATTCAATCACAGCGTTGGATGTGAAGAAATCTCTCCAAAGTGAGGGAAAGTTTTTTGCCTTCCTTCAGTCTCACCTCCCTTCTCTTCCGGTTACTATACAATTTTGTGTCCACTAGAACAACAGATGCATCTCCTTGGTAGGGACACTGGAATTGTCTTTACTAAAGTTCCTTAAACAAAGTTTTAGTTAGTATGATCAGACAGATCATTATTGCAACATAGGACAGGTCCCTTCTGCAATAATGTGTCTTACCTGCCTGATCGCTTCGGATTTCTGAAAGTCAAAGCTGAGTTGCAAATGTGCAGCGTCAGGCTTGGTAGCCAAAGAACCGTAGCAATCCCCACTTCCCTTGTGTGTGCTGAGATGAATGAATGAAGATGAATGAATGAGTGCACCTATGACATCATGCTGGCACAGCCAATCAAGATAGCTGAAGATTGTCCAGAAAAGGAAGAAGAGAAGAAAGATGGCAGTGCCTGGCAGTGGAATGGGATAGGTGAGCTGCGAAGATTTAGTTCTGCTTTAATATAGAAGCCACCGGTGTAGCAGAAAATACCTTTATATCATCTATAGGCAGTGTACGCCCTACAGCAGTGGTCCCCAATCTTTTGGATGTCATGAACCACTAAATGTTTGGGCCCCAGACCGAGCATTAGCGGGGAGCTGTGTGTCACTCAAAGGGGAAGAAACTTCCCCCAGAGTGATGTCATGATGCCCTACAGCAGAGAGCCCCAACCCGCGGCCATCTGAGAGGTAGGTGCACCGGCCAGAGCCGTGGACCACATCTCGCAGAGACATTGCAGGCTCCAGTGGTGGGCGGGGGAATGTCTCAGGGCACAACCCACCCACTCTCCCATTGCAGGCTCAGACCTCGAGTGGCTGGAACTCCCTCCTTACTTAAGCACAGCCACTACAATTCCCTGCATCTATAAAACGGTTTATTGCGGGGCCACACATAGAGAGCACGCTGGTCCTTAGACGCGAGTGATGCCGGGGATTGTAGTAGTGGCGCTAATTCAATGCAACGGCGGGCCCGCTGCAATTCATATTTAGGATTCCTTTGTGGGCCAAAAAAAAGGATGTTGCGGACCAGAGTTTGACACCTTGAGAGTTTTTTTTGGCTATCTGTGACATTCATCACACTGGCCAACACTGTAAGGGATTGCTCCCACTGACCACACTAATGTATTGTGGGGTTTGAATGTTGTATATAAAGCAGGGAATCCCTGAAACATGTCCATGTAAAAACGAAGACTGATTTATATTGTGTGCTGTGCATACGGGGGCCCAGCAGCACCTATTGTATGTGAGCAGTGCGGCCACTAGAGGGTGCTGTGTCCCGCCGTGCCATCCCGCAGCACACGTCGCTCTCTCTCCTCCCAGGGGGTAGCGGGGAGGGGGAGACGGCTGGCTCGGAGTGGATGTGAGAGGACGGGGGGAGGAGGAGGGGAGAGCGGCTGTTACTCGGCTCATCTTCCCGCTCCCGCCGGTCAGAAGGAGGCAGCATTGCTCGTCTACACCCCTCCTCCAGGAAAGCAGAGGCTCGGAAAATCCACTTTGTAGAGCTGTTCCGACAATGGCGACCCTGAGCCTCATCCCATCCCGCTGCCTTCACACTGGCCCCGCACATTAATGGCAGCCAAGCCCCGGGGGTGAAGGGACCGACACACGGCGGAGACAGAAGCCGACACTCGGGAGAGCTGTGCGCTGACACATATAACGGCGTGAGCCGCACATACACCCGGGGAGCCGGCACCGAGAGGTAACAAAGACCCCCCGAGATCCGAATCTGCCCCATACACGGCCCAGGGGGAACCAGCAGGGGGAGGGGTAGAGGGGGCAGGTATATGAATAGGGGGGGATCAGATGAATGGGGGGCAGGTAAGATGTATGGGGGTGGGAAGGGGGCAGGTATATGAATTAGGGGCAGGTGAGATGTATAGGGGGGGTCAGATGAATGGGGGGCAGGTGAGATGTTTGGGGGCGTGTAGAGGGGGCAGGTATATGAATAAAGGGGGGGTCAGATGAATGGGGGTGTAGAGGTGGCAGGTGAGATAAATGGGGGCAGGCAGAGGGGGTATGGGCATGAATAAAGGTGTGATTGAGGAGGAGACAGAGGATGAGCTGTCAGCCATAAATCTCATGTGAGAGAAGGGAACAAAGACATGGGTGGCAGTTTCCAGGGGTAAATGGCTGGGGTAGTATAGTATATGGGGCAAATATTCAGTGTAGGAATGTGGGCTAGTGGCTGCATGCTGAGCACAGTACAATGAACTATGCCCATGTGTTACACAACCAAACGAGCCGATCCCTCTCCAGAATTGCCAATGTGCCCACAATCATACATTACATGCAGCGAGGTTTGGCTATTGTGCCAGCCTACATGTGAATATTGACAATTGTTCTGGATTTTCCTTAGGCTTTGTGATGTAATGATGTGCTATCAGACAGGCCCTGTACAGGGGGCATGTGTCAGTCCTGGTCACAATATCGCCACAATCACACACTGTGATATACACACACAATCAGAGCCTACAATGCTGTGCAATCAATGCAGACTACAGATTTAGCAGTGTTTTGTGGACTCTTCCAGGGTATTTTTCCATAAGCAGGGGCTGTATGGATGCTTTCAGCAGCTGCAGTGTTGTGTTGAATGGTTGTGTTCATTAGGTGAGCTTTGTAGGAGGTGGGGAGAGAAGTGTAGGGTTACTGCTGTGCTCACATACAGCTCATGTTACCCTCCAAACACTTCCTTGTTTTTTGGTGTAGAAATTATGGGCAACTTGCAGGGCTTCACCTTTTTTAGTTTTTGTTTTATAATTAAAAGAATGAATTGGTTTGTTTTTATGTGTGATTAATAAACACAATGGTGAATATTGCTGCATGTGTGATGTTTTTGTGTCCATGCCTAGTATTTATAGGGGAATATTATCCCTCATGGAGTATTTCTAATGGCTGCACCTCTAGTGATTTTTGTAGCTGGCACAGATATGAGGCTGGTGCTTGTTTTCATTCTATATATTTCAGTATGTTGTAGTAAAAGTACAATGATGATAATATACAGGAGATGAGAGTTTTCCCTTACTACTTTCCTTTTTCAATAGATTGAATGGATCAATAGATTTATATGTGAAATGACCTCCTGAAAGTTGCTGATGAGAAGCTTTGTCCTATATTCAAGTCAAACTCCACTTTTATAAATATAATCCTATTGTATACATTTCATGTTCCTAGCTACTGCTATACATAAATCACTCCAGCAAGTTTTATCGCTGTTCTGTTGTATGGAGAGGAGGGGGGGAGGGCAAGCAAGCAGTACCCTGCGGTGTTCCCCTTCATATGAAAGTACAGCAGTCATTACTGATCAGTCATTCATTAATCCACCATGGTGAATGAATAAAGAATAAGAGAAAGTTGGGTATTTTAAATGCTGCAGTGTATTAAAAAAGTAGACAGAACTTATACAGTGTTACATCACACATTTAGTACATATACTTCATGTTCCTACAATCCCCTGGGCAATATGCCACGGGGGATGTGAAGAGCAAGACATTGACTCATAGGGGGTTGAAAAATGAATGTCGCTACTGACGCTTTTCGCCTATATTGGCTTCTTCAGAGGACTTTTAGACATCGAAATAGGACTGTGTACAAGATAAATTATTAAATAATTTGGACTGATGTGCCCTGTCAATCATCTGTGACTGAGTCCTTGAATCTTCTCTAACCCACTCCTAACTATAAGTACCAGACCAATTTCTATATTTGTTTTTCTTGGATGTGAATACAATGATGTAACTGTAGTATGTATATGTATTTTTCTCTCTACCAATGGTAATGATATTTATACTGATGGCTAATACATAGCTATTGTAATTTGCCAGTTGAAATGCATGATTAGTTATTAGATAATGTATCACCTATTTATTTAGTTATTTATTATCTTGTATACAGTCATATTTCAATGTCTAAAAGTCCTCTGAGGAATCCAATATAGGCGAAACGCGTCAGAAGCGTCATCCATGTTACAATACCCTATGCGCTTATCTCAGCTATAATACCAGGCAATGTCTAGCTTCCCACATCCCCCACGACATATTAGTCAGGGGATTGTAGGAACATGAAGTATATGTACTAAATGTGTGATGTAACACTGTATAAGTTTTGTCTACTTTTTTAATACACTGCTGCGTTTAAAATACTCTACTTTCTCTAATTCTTTATTCATTTGCTATTGCATGTCCATGGAGTATGCAGCACCTTAAACATTAGAGGAGGTGAATTGGTACACCCTACACTAGATTCATCTTTCAATCCACCATGGTGGTCAGGGGACCGCTGTCACATGGCACCGAGACCAGCATGTCTGGGATGACCGTAATCTGCCACGTGTATGAATCTTTACTGTAAGTACTGTGCGGGCTTCTAGGAGCCTAACAACTTATTAGATTTCTGCGGGGTTGTATTATTATTTAAGTGGTTACAGACTGTCCACCCCCAAATGTAGGAAATTAAGATTGATCTTCAGGAAGTCTTGATTGCAAGGTAATGAGGTACGAACTGTTTGTTGGTTTTAGAAATAACATCAATTTGCTGCATAGCTTATGTTTGGATATATGGTCTGTGAGCTGCACATGTGAACATTGAGTTTTGCTTCCATTTATATGGCATGTTTATCAACGTGCTATTACTGATGTCCTACCTGGATATGAGCTATAAACATATATACACATTGAGCTCTATTTATAAAAACAAGGAATCTTCCATTCCCTCATACATTCCCTGGTGGGAATAATTTTCTGCCATTGAAACACATGGACATATAAGATTCCCATCAGGGAATGTTTAGGGGAAAGTCAGATTTCCTGTTTTATAATTAGAGCTCTTTGGCTTGGAAGCTACTTTATTTTACTACTTTATTTTACTATTCATTAAATGTTCGCCTAGGGCTTCATTCTAATGGTTTCTTATTAACTATTTATTATTATTTTTTATAGTCCATGAAATGGTATCATGGCAGCAATGTATCCCTTATCCTTTATACTTTGAGATAAACATGTTTCTCATCTCCAAAAGTTGGAAGAGATATACTAGGAGGAATAGTTCTGACTCCATCACCCTAAATTGATGAGCAGTGGAAATTTTAATATGTTGGCAATGCAAATTTTTGTGTATGTTAGTTTTCCATATTTTCATGAATATGCAGAATTTTAGTTTCTAAAAAGTTTGGTATTTGAGTTTAATCCTTTACAATTAAACTTATGGAACATTTGTTGATTCCCCTGTGTGTGTTGCACTGATATGCAATGAATTTGCATTCTTACCAATGCCCTTCAGGCGCTATGTTTTTATTTTATGAGTGCCCTAAATACTTTGAAATTTTAAACACATTTTCTGTTACAAAAAAAATGTGTATTTACCATATGTGCATAAAAAAATTGCCGAACTCATTTAATGAAACCTTCCAGGATATTAAAATACAACATCCATATGCAGGATGGTAAAGGATATTAATGTACTTTTTCCCACTCCAAATCCTTTTCAAACTGTTATGTAAATAGCAAACCATAGGTCAGACCTCTCCCCTCCAGATATCTTTGACTTCCTAAGTGGCTGGGTAGTGCTGATCAGAGCAAGAGCTGGCAGCTTCTTCTTTACCATGTGTGAGCACGTCAACATGGAGTTTGATGGAGACTATGTGGTGGGAAGCTGATGCATAGCAGAAGTGTTGCCTGGCTGGGGCTTTATGTACAAATAGTATACTTATCCTTTGTGACTTCAATGGCATCATGCTTGTTTCAGGTCATTGACTTGTAGGCAGGCAGGATCCAGTATGACATTGGTAAAAACAAAGTTGTCTGTTAACGACTGTAGTGGCGTTTGTAGTAAGTTCTCTGCTATTTCAAACCTGACCTATATTTTTATAGTGGAACTTTAGACATATTAAAAAAAAAAAAAAAACAGACCCAGAGGTGAGGTAAATAAGAGGAAATCCTACTCTATCTGTTGTTTTACCCTAATCATGATGTCACAGTGTTTGGACAGTTTTCCTGCCCTGAAGTTACTTTTTATTGATTAGTACAGGCTTAATTCATTTAGGATCATTGTGAATTAGATCTGCTTTATAGCAAACTGATAGTCCGGTGTCACAGTGGTGCTGCTCTGCCTAGTTTCTAAGTGTTCACCTGTGTTATGTTCAGATTACTAGATAGACTTGCTCTGCAGTTTGGTAGAGATTCTGGGTCACTTCACTTGTATATAGTTCAGTCAATCCTTCACCAAGACCTTCCCATTTCCATTCGTTCTCTGACATGTCCTGGAATATGACACAAGCGTGTGCAATCTGAATCTCCCAATAGTTTACAATCCATTGAGGCTATGATATGACATGGAGGGATAGACAAATACACATACACAAATGTACAACCTCATAAACCACTTCCAGTAGAAAAGTTCTGCTTTTTTGCTTTTAAGTAAATAGAGAAAAGAAGACTGTAAAATTTGGCTTTATATCTGTAGATAGCTGGAACAATGACAAGGGTGATGTAGTCTGTACCGCGTATAATAGCTTGCGGTGGTGTTGGTCTGTCTATTGCCTTGCCAAAAAAACAGCCATGTCATGATTATTGTACTGAAATGACTGTAAGGTTTGTAATACTGTAGCATATTCCGGTAAATGTCATTTTGTTTTGCATGTGTACATGAATGAGGTCATACTAGTTAACTTTGATACGTAAATTTAAAATGCACTCTTACCTTTGAGAAAAAAAAATGTTCTTTTGCTATAGTGACGGACCAGTAATTTGTAATCGGGAGGGGTTGGTGAGTATTTATAATTACCGCTGGGTTATCATAAATATTATAAAAGGGAGACATAACCTGTGCTATAGCAGTGACCACACATAATTGGGATTTGTTAGGAGGATCTAGAAAAATCATGACTGACTGTAGGTAGCACTTTTAGTTGTAGGACATGCATGCCATTGCACATGGTAAAGCACAGGCATGCTTTGCTTTAAAAGTAAACTTCCTCCAGGAATCTGAAATGGTAGCTGCAATTGCTAAATTAGAATAATGGGTGTGCCCACCTAAAACCCTCCTTGATGACTTCACAATTTAAAAGCAATTTCAATTAAACTAAAAGTTCCTGTTGGCAAATCCCGAATCCAGTTACTATGAGATATCAAAGTCTAATTAAGGTAACAAAAATACAAAACTTAATTTACTCTAACAAAGCCAAACTTCATTTGTATCCCGCGTCTTCCTCCTTTTACACACTGCAGCTCCCAGTTGAAGTTTCAGCAACTGCGGTGTGGCCGATCCGTAAAGCCATTACTGCCACAACACAAAGCACTGCTCTGCTTTCTGCGTCACTGCTTATGCTTTATTCTTTATCACAAATCAAGTCTGTTTGTCAGCCAATATACACTTTGATATCTTATTTTAAGTGGTACTACAGCCAAGACCAAGAAATCCATTCACAGAAGAAAACTAAAGATGTACAATTGCAGCCACAGCAGCTATCAGATGTAGGTAGATTTACTGTGTTGATATGCGTTTTAAATGTGCGGCATTTTTATTTGAACACTTAATTACTAAATGACTTAAATCAATCAGTTTATTTATATATAGTTGTGTGTGTGTGTGAGTAAAAATAAAAAAATAATAGTAATAAATTATATATACATATACATACATACACCCAGTGTTCAAAAACACTGTTACATCTCTATCACTAACTACTGAAGACAGAAAGGGAGGTGTGAAACATTTTTTAAACATATTTTTTAAAACATAAAATGAAAACCTAATAAATAAGAGAAAAAGGTAATTATACTATTGGGTATTTCTGGCACCCTCATGTTTAATTTGGAATCAGTAATAAAACGTAATGGCCAAATGGACGCCTCCCTCTGGTCCCAAATGTAAACTATGCTTAGCAAAGCTAATACGTTATGCAGACAACACCCTGTAACAGATCAGTGTGCCAGTAGCTCAATGTGCTTGTTTCTCTGTGTAGCAGAGTATACGTAGACTATCAGCGTGTACCTAAGCTGTTTGAAGTTTTGTTAAATGTGACCTCAATGTTATGTTTGTGATATAGAAATTCACGATTGCCCTAAAATCTTTTTTTGTATCCTGTTTACTGTAATATTGGAGTAGTTACCCTAATGTGAAGTAATGGATGGCAAAACATAATTACAGTACATATATACATGTTACATCATTCTAATTTTCACAGGCCATATCCCCCATCCCTGGGCCACACAAAGAACAGCAATTTCTGACTGAATATTACCGTCTGTGTCATATGTAGTGCTCAACCCAGGAATTTTTTTGAGCCAGGTGGGAAGAAATTGTAGGCGGGTGGCATCCCCTGTATTGTGACCCAACTCTTCAGTAGCCACATAAAAACAGCCGGGTGGTGAAAGGGGCTGGGGAGAAAAAAAAAAAAAATATATATATATATATATATATATATATATATATATATATATATATATATATATATATATATATATATATGTAGACAGTGGGATTTGACTCTCTCTCGGGGTTGACATTTTAATGAAAGAAAACCCTCATCCTAAACTTTTTTTGGAACCTTGAAGAAAACTTGTTTTATGTACACACAGTTAGGTCCATAAATCTTTGGACAGAGACAACTTTTTTTCTAATTTTGGTTCTGTACATTACCACGATTAATTTTAAATGAAGCAACTCCAATGCAGTTGAACTGCAGACTTTCAGCTTTAATTTAGTGGATTGAAAAAAAAGATTGCATTAAATTGTGAGTAAAGCCACATACACACATGCAATTCTTGTCGTTGGAAAGAATCTTTCACAATCCTTTCCAACCATAAGAACCACACAATACATGAACAAGTGCTGTACATACAGCACCGTTCTGCTCTATGGAGAGGGGAGGGGGAGAACGACCCTGCTGCGCGCTCTCCCCCTTCCCTTGCCATAGGATCACTCCTCATTCATCTTCCATGGACCTGCCAGGATGGGTCCACGGACGATGAACGACGCGGGCTGTACACAGGCCAGATTCTCGCTCGATATCCATCCTGAGCCCATTATCGGGCGAGAAAAATTGAACGTGTGTACGTAGCCTAACTAAAGCCTTTTTTAACACAATCGCTTAATTTCAGAGGCTCAGTAGTAGTTGGACAAATTTAAAAGCTGAAAATAAAATGTTCATTTCTAATACTTGGTTGAAAACCCTTTGCTGGCAATGACAGCCTGTAGTCTTGAACCCATGGACATCACCAGATGCTGAGTTTCCTCCTTTTTAATGCTCTGCCAGGCCTTTACTGCAGCGGCTTTTAGTTGCTGTTTGTTTGTGGGCCTTTCTGTCCGAAGTTTAGTCTTCATGCTCAATTGGGTTCAGATCAGGTGACTGACTTGGCCATTGAGGAATATTCCAATTCTTTGCTTTAATAAACTCCTGGGTTGCTTTGGCTTTATGTTTTGGGTCATTGTCAATCTGTATTATGAAACGCCTCCCAATCAATGTGACTGCATTTAGCTGGATTTGAGCAGACAGTATGTCTCTGAACACCTCAGAATTCATTCGGCTGCTTCTGTCCTGTGTCACATCATGGATAAACACTAGTGTCCCAGTGCCACTGGCAGCCATGCACGCCCAAGCCATCACACTGCCTCCGCCATGTTTTACAGATGATGTGGTATTGCTTTGGATCATGAGCTGTTCCATGCCTTCTCCATACTTTTTTCTTGCCATCATTCTGGTAAAGGTTGATTTTGGTTTCATCTGTCCAAAGAATGTTTTTCCAGAACTGTGCTGGCTTTTTTGGATGTATTTGAGCAAAGTCCGAGCTAGCCTTTCTATTTTTGAGACTTATGAGTGGCTTGCACCTTGCAGTGCACCCTCTGTATTTACTTTCATGCAGTCTCTCTTTATGGTAGACTTGGATATCGATACCCCTACTTCCTGGAGAGTGTTCTTCACTTGGTTGTTGTGAAGGGGTTTCTCTTCACCATGGAAATGATTCTGTGATCATCCACCACTGTTGTCTTCCGTGGACGTCCAGGTCTTTTGGCATTGCTGAGTTCACCAGTGCTTTGTTTCTTTCTCATGATGTACCAAACTGTAGATTTTGCCACTCCTAATATTGTAGGAAATTTCTCCGATGTGTTTTTTCTGTTTTTGCAGATTAAGGACGGCTTGTTTCACCTGCATGGAGAGTCCTTTCACCGCATGTTGTCTGTTCACAGCCAAATCTTCCACATACAAGCCCCCCCTCAAATCAACTCCAGGCCTTATATCTGCTTAATTGATAATGACATAACGAAGGAATTGCCCGCACCAGCCCATGAAATAGACTTTGATTCAATTGTCCAATTACTTTTGAGCCCTGAAATGAAGTGATTGTGTAAAAAAAGGCTTTAGTTCTTCACATTTTTATGTAATCTTTTTGTTCAACCCACTGAATTAAAGGTGAAAGTCTGCAGTTCAACTGCATCTGAGTTGTTTTATTTAAAATCATGTGTGGTAATGTACAGAACCAAAATTAGAAAAAAGTTGTCTCTGTCCAAATATTTATGGACCAAACTGTATGTTTCCTGAGCTTACTCTAGGTTCTTTATATTCCTTCCTAGAGCATACAAGCTTGCTATCAAACAAAAATGTTAATATATGTATTTATTTTTTTAATAGGTTTTAGGGCCAATGCCATAGGGGTCCAAAAAAAACTATCCGCTTGTAGTAATAATTCCTGAATACTTTTGTTGAGATTTCTTTGCAATTGTTTATCACATTTAAAACACTAAAACTTAAAAATAAAAAAATTGTGAGCAGGCAGCTGGGACAGTCACAGGTGGTGCCGTCTTCACCTGGTCCTTTTTTGGGTTGGAGGTTTTCGTCCGTTTTGATTGGCCAGATCTGAATGATGTAACGCACAGGTGCACAGCTCATTGTACATTTCAAAAAAATATTATGTACTGACAGAAGGGACAGGCAATGTTCCTTCTGCAATAGGCAGCTACTTACTCACAACAAAGTTTTGTTCCATTTTCTCCCTCCAAATACCTTTATAGAAAAAACATTGTCTGAGCAAGCAGTGCAGTGATGTCAGGAAGGGATTTGGGAAAGCTCTTTGTCAAAGCCCCTATCAATTTTGTTCAGTGTCTGTATACAGGGTCCATATGGCAGTGGATTAGGGCAACAGGGAGCACCTTGGGTTCTGACTAAGGACCGAAAGTGAAGGTCCCGTACCATCTTCTGTGGCATATAGGGGGTAAAAACTGACAATAATTTTAACTTTTCCCTATTCCTTTCCCTATATCATTTAGCATGTTAGACAGCATTGAATATGACTTTGTAACTCTGCATAGAAGCACATCCAGACACATTCTTATTGTTTGGAATTTGGCAGCTCTGTTTATTTCTGTCTTCTGTAAAATGTTTGCATTTGTGTTTTCTTATAGATCCATGTCGGACTGCACTGGTTATTTAGAGTAGCCTTTTTCCCATTAGTATGAATGTTTAAATGTATGCAGGAATATGATTCTGGTAAATCCATACTGTTTTCACAAGCGTTCATCCTCCTGTGATGATTGTACAAGATTTTCATTCTTGATGTGAATCCTTTTTTAATGTTTTGAATAAATAGGTAAGTGGCACATTTAGGTCGGTGTCCTTACATGGTTATGTAGTTGTTGAGCTGAGTCACATTTGGTTGTTTTGAACAGAAGAATGGAGAAGGATTAGACCCTCTGCCCATTTCTTTTCCAGCTGGGGATATTCACTTCTATATTTGTTCTGGTAGCCATTGCTATCAAGACGAAATTAATGAGAAAGTTTTACCTTTGAAAACTGCCATGAAACCAAAATGTTAGAGCAAATGCTTTTGTAATGGTGACAACTAGGGCAGATATTCCCCTGCCTTTGGGTAGGTTTGCATGTTGGTGATTGTGTATTGCTTGCAAGTAAATGGCCCTGCAAGGGATTACAATGCACATGAACAAGGTGTTGGTTAGAATGATGTTTCTGCCGTTACTTTCTTTTTTGTCCAGAAAGGATATGGTCAGTGGAATTGTTATTCTGACCGGCTGCTGCCAAATAATATAATATCTCTTATCCCTCTTTGATGTTTGTACTTCGGGTTTTGTGCTTTAGTAAAGTGTTGTCATGGCAACCTGGCTTTTCTTCCAGCATTGCACCCGCTGTCAGCTATATAATGGCTTGATCAGTGACGCTACCTGATAGTTCATGACTTGTTTTTCTATCCTCACATACTAACCATGCCCAGCCCTTTCATTTTTCCATTGGAAACTTTCAATCTGATTCTCTGGGTAAACTTTCCCACAACATAATTTCAGATCACTGTTTTTTTTCCTTTGTTAGATTTTATTCACTAGACAGTGTTGCTGTCCTTGTGTGTGACGATGGTTGAAATAAGTGACCCTGTGCAAAATATTGCACCCCTGGACCAGTTCTGAAATGCCTTGGTAACATTTGTATATACATTCAGAGCCTTTATTGCACATTTCTGTTCCTTAAGATACTTCCCTAAGAAAGTTTTTATTATCGCAGCAGGTGTGCATTGTGAGTTGTTCCACTCATAGACTTTTAATGTACAGCCAGCAGTAAATTGGAACCATCGAAGAGAAAGCTGGAATGGAGGGGAGATATATATAGGCTAAATATTCATAAAAACTAATACCTAATAGTAAGTTTTGCACCCTAAACATCTTGAGCATCTCCCCACCAAGAACATGTTAAACAACATATTCCTTAGATTGGCATCTGTGCTGTTATTGGTATTGGTTATCATACCTCCTCATATTAGAGATAGGCAGTACTTTTGCTGCATATAGCTTCAGAAGTGTCTCCAGCTGCTTGTAAATTTGGAGTTCACAAAAAGATTCACTATTTTTGCATATGTCTGGAAATTATATCTTTTAAAGCTGAGATAGCTGTGTATAGACTATAGAGTTCACAAAGAGCAGTTCGATATCAAGAATTATTTATTTTTTTAATTCCCAAACATCCCAAACATTTTTGTTGAACTGGCACTGTTGAAATCAAGTTGAATGGAGCTACAACACTGAGATGTAAATGCATGTTTTGCAGCTTTAGAGGCAAGGTTAAGTAAGTATAAAGGTGGGTTTTCTAAAGAGGGACGGGGAGGTCTGGAGTGGGGAAAACAAACTTCCTGGAAACATTATTTAAGACAAGATTGCAGTAACTTGCTATTATGATGATTAGGATGCCAATAGACCCGAATAGTTACTCAAACTAGACTACAAGATGAGAATTGTTACACATACTTGGTGGGTCTTTTCAATACATTGTAAAGATATTTTACAGACCAGCATGGTATCATAAAGAAACATGCTGCTTTTACATGCACTCAGTTAAAGTATAAATGTGTGTGTTGGTATTTCAAGATGTGATAGGGAATCCACACTTACATTAATAAAAATCTGTTTTTTCAGTTTATAGTTATCTATTCTGTGTTTACAATAGATATTCATAGGTCATCATCTCACTGCTGAGGGAGGAAAAGGTGAGCAGAGCTACTGAGAGCATTACACCAGCATTTGATTTATTCCATTCTGAGCAGCTGATTAGATTCTGCTGGGCTTGCTACTGCTAATATTTCATTGTATTCCACATAAACATGTCCAGTTGAAAGAGAACAATTATAGTGCAACTCTTCCCCAGTGTAATTACTTATATGAACAATAAATACTATTGTATTCTTCTGAAATCTATTGCTAGAAGCCTAATTTATTATAAATAGCATGCAAATAAATCAAATGCAAATGAGATGAAAACAGTTTGTGTGGAGTAAAGCATGAATGCTTCATTACCAAACTTCACAGTTAAGTATTTAGAATACAATTATCATAATTGCTTTTTTTCTAAATGCTTTTGGTGTCTAAAGTGTATAGGCATTTGCATCTGCAGGAAAAATATGCCAATTTTTTATTCATTGAATGTATCTAAACCACTTCTGGATAGTTTTCCTGCAGCTGCTGTTCAAGATATTGGTTTACACTGAGTGCACAGAATGGCCTACCTTTAAATTTCGAGCTCTAGTGTAGGTTTTACACTTATTTTACACTCTTATTTATACTCGCCTAAGGATGGTTGAGGCAAATGCAATATATCAAAATACAGCATGCAAATACCTAGTCATTCCCCCCGCTTGTAGGCTTCTGCAACTGATCTTTCCCTAATATAACTTTCTATACCATATTCCCCACTAAAGATTTGTTCAGATGGCCATCATGGCCCAGACTTTTTCATATCATAGATCATTCCCAAATCGATCCACAGATCAATAGATCGATCCACAGACTGAAGAGAACAGTGAGCAGAACATCCGTTACATCTTAAATAATTCTTATGAGATCAGCAGTCAGGGGACGGGGATAGAAGACACAAGGCACATTTCTAAGGGTAATGCTAAGTAAGACACACTGTTTATCAACATTCAAATAACATAATAAACCTTAACTTCGTAAATATAGGCCCAATTTAGGAAAGATAAGTCATTCTGGTTTACACTTAAAGCGTACCTAAATTCAGAATTTTCACTTCACATAAAAGGGTAGAGAACACTTTTATGTAGGGTAAAAATTCTGTTTAAAAGAAAAACAAAAAAAAAAAGCGTGCAGCACTGCCTCCTAATTCTTGGTCGCCTAGAATGTCGAGAATGAATGAAAGCGCAAAGCCTCCTGGCATACCTATGTCAGGCATCCCGGGGGTGCTTGGGAGCTCCTTCTTTGCATGAAAACTCGGGTATGCACAGAAGGAGCCTTTTTGCTCAAAGAGAAAAATTTGCCAATCTCATTGCGCAGTGAGCTGGGCAATTTGGTTTTCATCCTACGTCACCCGTTCTCGCTCCTGTTTCGCGTGACGTAGGATGAAGAACCCGAAAGAGAAGATGAAGATGGTGGCGCCCAAAGCACCGGCTCTGGGTTGGTTGTCAGGACGAGTGTGTTTTGAGTATAGTTCCGCGTTAAGACCTTGTACCATTTTATATATATATATATATATATATATATATACTAATTACAGGTATTAGTGCAGAAAAATCAAGTTTCATTAAATGTTTACATTCAGTGTTTTTCTTTCCTATAAAAATGTATTGGTTTGATATATTCCTCTGTAATTGCTAAAAAAAATTTTAAATTGACTACTCCAGGAAGATTGTATTCTCTATTTTAGCCCCCTTTGCACAACATAGGCATCTCCTTCTCCTGGGAGTTTCTATTTGTGTGCTAGTCTAGCTTCCCAGGCCCTTGCCTTGTCCCCCTATATACCATTTTATGTAGTTGCTGGGGAAGTATTATAATACTGCAAATGACTAAAGACTCCTGGGGCTGATGACATCACATTCAGAACTTGTTAGCTACTTTAATGGGTTATGTCTTGAGCCTGTTGCCAATATTAAATAATCCGCGTTTTCCCCAGCCCCTTTTAGCCGGACACAACCACCATCTGTTTTTGGGTAGTTACTGAAAAGCTGGGTCACAATACAGGGGCACTGGACAGTTGGGCCTTAATACAAAGACAATGAGAAAAAAAAAATACATGTTAAAGAGGTGGGGCATTAGAAAGTTGGAACAAAGTATGGAGGTGGTAAAAAGAGGACAGGATTAAAGGGGCTAACAGATGCCCATGACAACAACTGGCAACACTGAATTTGTCATCTTGCCCTGCTCACTTTTTGAACATCTGCCTACAGCTTCTTCCCATCCAGCATAAAAACATTTCTAGGAAGAACCCAGATAATGTTTTGTTTTCCCTGAAGGTTTTTTCCTCCTCATTTTTTGTCATCTTGTTCCATTGAATGCTGTAATATGATTTAGTTTCTTTCCATTAATTTAAAGTTCAGGTGCCTAAGGGCACATGTCCTTTTGGCACTTAATATGTGACCCTCTACACTGTTCTCTTTACAAATAAAAGCACAGTAATCTCCCCAAAAATGCTTTTAGGCTGGATGGGAAGCTGCTGACGGCATCTGTATTGTAACTTTGCAGTAACCACCCAATATAACCCGGGTGGTGTGCCCGGCTGAAAGGGGCGGGGGAGAACACTAAAGGAGGTTCACACTGTGCATGATACAGACATGAAAGAGTCTGGAAGCTTCACAGTGAACAATATGCTGACTGCAACATCATCCAGTATGACGGGTGTCTCTGTGGGTCAGTGATGGTCTTGGAAGGGGGGGTAGGGAGCTTGAGAAGGGGGAGCACTCACCTCCATCCACTAAATAATGGTTGCCTGATTGTGGTAAGGTACAGGGACAAAATCCCTGAGTTCCTCCTGGTGCAGAACAGTGCCTGACCCTATGTGTTTAAAGTATGTAGACATGAATGACAGAAAGCATTGAGCCCATTGCATGACCCCCCTGTTTCCCAAACCTGAATTTAATGAAGACCTTTTAACGTTATGTATCCGTTGATCCACCTCTGTTAACGCCAGGAGTTTACCCTGACCCAGGTCTGGAAACCAATCGCCTAGTGCACCATCATCCATCCATCCATCATTCCCAGGCCTTGTTGAGATTGCGTAAAGGCACACGGGGGCCCACATAAGCCACAGAGTTTTGAATACATTTGCACGTTAAAGTTGCAAGTTAAAAAATTCCAAATGTAAGTTTTAATTTTCAGTGTAATTTTGAATCTAGTACTCAGTGGGTTCATGGTTTGTGTTTCCTTTGAACATTCTTACATTATTTTGATCTTGGTACACAATAAATGTCAGTAAGTTTCGTATAGCTTACGCATATTTTAGAGGAGTAAGCTTAGTTTTTTTTTTTTTACCATTCACTTATTGGCCCCTCCCTCTTTTATAACAGTTTGGCCACACCTATTATTCACCATCATCATGGCATCACATGGCATCCTATGTGCAATATCAGTTTCCATTGCACAGAGTGCCCACAGGTCCCACAATTGCAGCACTGTGGCTGGGAGGAATTTTTCTACCTGTCTAAAAACTGCTCAGATGACATCTTTCATCATTTGATATGATGTTTAGACATTATATGTTTTAGTTTACCTGGATTATCTTATTCATGTAGGAGTGATTTGTCTGTTGTAAATTCTGTCTAAAGCTACGTACACACTTCCAATTATTATCGTTGGTAAACGAACGACGAACGATCCTGCACGATATCTGCAAACGATCGTATAGCACCGATCCTGTACATACAGATAACGACACGATCGTTCGTAGATATTGTACACATAATAGATGCGATTGAATGATACAGGAAGTTACGTGCACCGCAGGAACGTTCCTTCATCACGCATGCTCAGACCATGGACGATCAATGAACGATCGTACACACACGAACGATGGTCAACGATCGTCGTCCAATCCGATCCGCCGGTCCGGTCGTTCATTTCCAACTACTTTCTTCGTTCGTCAGCGTCGTTGGTTACTTTTTTTACGAACGATTTTTGCCCAATCGATCGTTCGTCGTTCATTTTGAACGATAAAAATTGGAAGTGTGTACGCAGCTTTAGTTGGCTCATTTACTGCAAGTCTGCAGTGAATCAATTCAGTCAGCCATGTGAATGTATGCAAGTGCAGGGGTATATTGGCAGAGCTCCAGGAGGAGAACATTCAAGTGTTTGTCTTGTTTAATACAGCTTGCCTCCGTAAAGAAGTTAGGGTTCTTCTGTGAAGGTGTATTGATACCCAGACGGAAAAGTCTTTTTACTGTTAATATTGGCTGCAAACCTGAAAAAAAAGAACTTGTGCTTTGCTCATGGGGTCATTTTTCTAGGTGTAAATATATGTGTGATTTAAACACTTGCTCTGTAAAATTAAATAGGCTCTAGTCATTTTAGAATGTTTTACCAAACCACCTAGAATTGTTATTTTATTCAGAGCAGTCATCTGCCAAGTATATACAGTAATATATGTAATAGGGGGGATGTACAGATAATGTTTCAAAGAAATACAGTATATACTCATTTATACCAAAATTAGCTATAACTATGGGAAAAATATTCTTATGTGAAAGAGAGCTGAATCAAATGGTGGAGAGAGCTGCATTGCTTGATCAGGAATTTAAGTAGTAGGTAAAATGACTTACTTTGTAGCGAAACAAAAATGTAATTTTTTTAAAATGCTCACTTTTTGTAGTACTTTTTTTCAAAAAATCTTGTAAAATCACTTGTAATATGCCCTTGACTTTGGACTGCCAGTTTGCCCTTATTTTCACAAATGTTTGACTTTAATGAGAGCCATGTCATTGTTGTGGAAAGATATTCAGAAACCATTTTTTTTGTATAAATTTTCCAACAGCGAATTAACAGGTTTGGATGGTACAGCTTTTATCTTGATAGCAGTAACTGAAACTATGACCTAAATTATCAAAATATTTTGATAGGAGCAGTCAGCATGTTCTTGAATCATCTTCTTCCTTGGGGTTCTTATTGCATGCTTTCCAGTCATTGTTTCCAGAAAGTTAAATAAACTTTGCCTTACACCATGGTACTTCTTCATTGAGCCACTTGGTTATGGTGTTGATTTTAGTGTTCCCAGTAAAAATGCACGTAAATCCATCAATTTGCTGTACACGAACATCCTGCAGCACTGTCCCAGTGCTGTACAGATAACCATAACTTACCAACCCTCATAGGGCATATAAAAGTGCCTGGGCTTTGTTTGCCTTGGGCACAGTTGAAATGATGTCTGAATTTGGATACAGTGTGCTGAGAATTATTGGTTACTGTGCATTTATGATTATTTAACAGTACCATATTCTGGTTTTAAAGGAAAATGTTTTTTTTCATAATTATCTTTCTTTGCAATGGTCAGAACTAGAAAAAGAAATACATTTTCTCCTTTCTTTTTCAAACATTCAAACCATTTTACATCTGACCGCTGCTGTGCATTGACATAAAGCACATAATGTGTTTTAGCACCTTGCTGTGCCATTCATTTTTAATTCTCAGTGACCTTCTTCATTCTTAATGACACCCTAACACATTAAGGCAAGGCAGATAACACATGTTCATTAAAGAGCAGGTGTGGCTGTTTAGTGATCCACAGAACATTTTGGTGCAGGGTGAACTGTGCAAACCTTGGTGAATTTTTATTGTAGACATGAAGGTGACCTACACTTGACATCCACAAAATTCACTATGAAGGTTTTCTTTTTACCACGTCATGTATGGGGCTAGCTGAGAAAATGTGCAGGTTGTTGGAATGTTTCTGTAATTTTGAAAATATATTCAATATTCAAGCCTTGTATCTTGCCTTTTCATATTGCATAACTAGGTGTGTGTAAATGTTAGTGTTGTTGTTCTTATATCCTGAATTACAAGTGTGAGCTTACATCTGGAGCCCATATGTACACCTGTTTTGCTTCGTTCTGCTGATTTTTCTTTGTAGTAACAATATACATCTATCAGCTAAAATGTTTAAACAATATTTTTGTCCGTAGCCCCCCCTTGTGCCACCCAAACAGCTTTGACCCATCCAGACATGGGACTACACAAAACCTCTAAAAGTGTCCTGTGGTGTCTGGCACCAAGACTTTACCTGCAGATTTTTTTCATTTACTGTCATCATTCTGACTGGCCTGCAGCGACCCCATACTATTCCCTTCTACAATAAAGGACCTGCTTTGTCACCATTTTTTTGTCTTTATTTAGTTGTGGGTTGCGAGTTTAGGTGCTGTAGCTGCTGTAAATGGGGAAAAAAAAAGACTTCAAAGCTTGCGGTGCATGCGTGAGATTGGCATTTTTCCCCCATGTAGGGATGCATGATGTGGGTATCGCAAGAGGCTCTGTGGTCCCATACTGTCTCAGACAAAAGGGAAGGCGCTTCACTTGTTTTATTTATGTAATATTAACATTTTGGTGATGAGTCTGGTTTAAGGCATCACTGCAACTATATCTAGCAAAATATCTGTTTAAGTAGATCTCTGCTTTCTTTGCATGGCATTGTCTGTATGAGGCCTTCAGGAATTCAGTACAGTCGGCAAAAGTACTGTGGACACTGTACTGTTTTCCCCTAATCATTTGCTTTGCAGGGTTTAGAAGGTTTTTTGTTTTTTTTTGGTGTGTACATGGGGTACACTTATGAGTTTTACAAAATAGAGATAATTCGCTGAATGACAGATTTCAATTTGAAGTATTAAAATAGCATAGTTGTTGGTTGGGCAGTTGTAGTAGAAGTCTATTAAAAACAAATAATACAAATAAACTCAAATGTCAGAATTTAATGCTATTATTTATGACTTTTCCTTCCTGTCTAGGTGACATCACACATTCATGGGTGCACATAAATATAAAGTGAGGGTAAATCTCCATCGGGGGTTGGCAGACAGAAATTAAAGCATGGCATACCATTTCAATTTACCTTCTAAATCCAAAACTAAAAAAAAATCTTACTTATGTGAAATTTTAGGCCTAGATATAATTTTCAGGAGCTTTGATTATTATGTTTATTAAGGTAAAGTATGTGGCTATTTTCTGTTTCAATAACTATAACAGCAGTAGTTTAACCACCAAAACTTGCATTGTTTTCCTTTCAGTATAAAGAAGATAGCTGTGGAATAATAAAGTATGGGGGAGATAGAGCAGCAACAGACAGCAGCCTCTCGATTAGGTGCTCCGGAGAGTGCCGGAATCAGCACTTTGGAACATGGAACAAAGCCGCCTCTGTCACCACAGGGCAAGTCTTTTCCCTTCAAAGTTCAAATGTTGGATGACACACAGGAAACGATTGAAGTTCCGGTAAGTGTTTTTATGATCTTCTTTTTAGCCTGTGTATTTGACTAGACACTTATCTAATGTTTATCTGAAAAGTGATATGTTGCAATATTTTCTGTTGCCCATTAATCAAGTTCAAGCAACTAAACTAGTAGCACATATTGAAAGTATTCATGTTTGGGTACCTTATAGGATTTCCTGGAATATCTAAAAACTTTAGTGTTCTTTGTACATTTCAAATGACTGAGCCTTAATTTCTGAGTCAATTGCAGAACCTGGACAACCAATCCAAGCAGGCTGATTCCATTTGGGTGGAGCTGGCACCCTGAGACTTCTTCTGATGTCTTATAACATATGGATACTAAAATGCATTTTGTAGCTTCTAATTATTGTAAAAGAATGTTTCTTTATCATGTGTTTTAGTCTACAAGAACAAGAGGTAAACCAGACTACTTAGGGTTTGACCTAATAATTTGGTAGCACATTTGCCATACTGAATGAATCTGTATTTTTTTTTCTTTACATGGCATTATTGTCTTGAAAATAATGGTTTATTTTTAATCTGAAGCAAGTGTGTTTTTTTACACACAAAAAAATTGTTTTGTCATTTTCAAGTGTAATAATTGACTTGCAGATGAAATGATTTGATATGTGCTGTACACTGTAACAATATTATTTTTGATATTTTTTACACAATTTTTGTAGCTATATGTGCATAAATAAACACTCCAAACTGTTTTCAGGGGTCATTTTATTACATGAATGCTTTGAGTTAAGGCTAACCTGTTGCTAAATTGGCAAAGCACGGGCTTGCTTTAAGAATATTTTTGATTCCTAATGTGGCTGATATTTTTTTTAGCTTTGTGATTTTGTTTTGTCCCTCACAGACATTAGAACCTCACTCAATGTGATACAGAAATTGTAGCCTTTGCTTGTCTGTATTTTTTTTTTAAAGAATAGATGGATAAGTTCTATTTGAAAGCAGTATATTGACATTCTAGCAGCTATCTGACTAGGGGAGTGCTATTTTTGTAGTATGCTTTTCAGTTGTATGAAATATATCTTAACTTGTGATCTGATAAATGTATGTAAGTATACATTAGATAATTCCCCTGAATAGAAATATTGTGGAAATTATAGTTTATGTACATATTTAACAAAGTAATCAAACTTAACTTGGCATGGATGAGAGGCAATGTGTGAATGCCTAGACAATAACACAAACATGGAAATGTGCTATCATGAAGATGTGAAGATGCCGTGTAAACAAAGCCATTAAGGAAAGTCAAACCAGACAACACAGCTGAATCAACATGCACTTTACCCTAAAGCTGCGTACACACCTGCAATTTTTCTCGTTGGAAAGGATCTTTCACGATCCTTTCCAACGAGAAAAGACTGCAAGATGCATGAACGATGCTGTACATACAGCACCGTTCATGCTCTATGGAGAGGGGAGGGGGAGAGCGACGGAGC